>NC_090649.1:195520116-195782616 GCF_040937935.1 Hyperolius riggenbachi
GACTAAATAAACCCAGTGTATCTATCCTTTCTTGGTAAGCGAGACCTTCCATCCCACGTATCAATTTTGTTGCTCGTCTCTGCACGTGCTCTAAAACTGCAATATCTTTTTTGTAATGTGGTGCCCAGAACTGAATTCCATATTACAGATGTGGCCTTACTAGAGAGTTAAACAGGGGCAATATTATGCTAGCATCTCGAGTTTTTATTTCCCTTTTAATGCATCCCAAAATTTTGTTAGCTTTAGCTGCAGCGGCTTGGCATTGAGTACGATTATTTAACTTGTTGTCGATGAGTACTCCTAAGTCCTTCTCCAAGTTTGATGTCCCGAACTGTATCCCATGTATTTTGTATGGTGCTAGACCATTGGTACGACCAAAATGCATGACTTTACATTTTTCAACATTGAATTTCATCTGCCATGTATGTGCCCATATAGCCATCCTATCCAGATCCTGTTGCAATATGACACTATCTTCCTGAGAGTTGATGATTCTGCACAATTTTGTATCATCTGCAAAAATAGCAACATTGCTCACTACTGCATCTACTAGGTCATTAATAAATAAATTGAAGAGCACTGGACCCAGTACAGACCCCTGTGGGACCCCACTGCTAACAGTCTCCCATTTTGAGTATGATCCATTGACCACAACTCTTTGTTTTCTGTCCATTAGCCAGTTCCCTATCCATGTTAGTCTTTTTAGTCTCAGTTGTGTTAGTCTTTTTAGTCTCAGTTATTTATTTATTTAAGTGTTTATATAGCGCCGACATATTACACAGCGCTGTACACAAATGCAATTTCAACCAATTGAGCGTGCAAAAACAGCTGATCAGAGGCGAATTCATGGAAACGAGGAGGAGCGGCTCATTAGTCTGCACGTCATCAGAGGCAGACCTACAGTGATTCCAGACAGAACGGCTCAATGCGCAGCCGCGTTAGCAATAGTACAGAGAACCGGGTAATTGAAGGGCGGGAGAGAGCGGCTCATTGCGCAGCAGAATCTGCCCTGCCAGCTGCCTCCCCTAATGCCTGCAGGCTGCCAGGAGTGCGGGGGTCCCTTGAATGTAAAGCCGATAGACTCAGCGCGTGAGTCTGTATGGCACAGTTTTAACAGTTACGGAGAGGAGGGCTAATCCATCAGTTTTTTTTATTACAACACCTGACAACACGGCTCCCCCTGCTATGGAGTTATAGATACAAAAGTCCGTCTGCGTTAGTTCAGGGACTGGCGAAAACAGGTTACATTGAGATACATATCAATAAAGGGCCATGTCAGAAAATAAAAAAATGACACAGTAAGGCTTTTGTATAATTGATGTATCTACTGTGGGATGATTAAAAATGAAATTATTCGCGGTAGTGGTCCTTTAAGCTATAGTCCGACTCGGTCATGACTGGAGAGAAACTGTCACTTGCATAGCTGACTGTTAACTGTTTCAAGCAGAAAATAAAAGAAAATGAACACAGCATAGTTATTTGTGTGCTTGGCACTGTTCACACACATAGTTATCTCATCATGTCACATTTCATCTCAGGTACCCTCTAAGCCTGTAGTGATTGGCGCACAGGTATAAGCAAGAATACCATCAAAAGGAATTTTTGAAGTTGGGACTTTCAAATACTAAACTTGTAATTTACACTGATCAACATGGTAGCTTTGACAGTATGCTTTGTTTACATTGTGAGTTTAGTTGAGTTTTAATTCATCTGCCTAAAGTTTGTGTACAGTTGCAGCAAATCTCTTTCACTCATACTAACATGGCAAAGCTAACAACATTCATTTGTGAATCATATTCTGCTTTTACAAACATCTGCTGTAAATTCTGTAGTGTAATGATATGGATTCTAATTACTTCTGTGCCCCCAATTAAGAGATTATGCTTTTAAGACTTTCAAACCACCATACACTGTTCCATTTTCCTAACCATCAATCAGAATTGTATTTATTTATTTAAGTATTTATATAGTGCCGACATATTATGCAGTGCTGTACAGATTATATTGCCTTGTCACTAACTGTCCCTTAGAGGGGTTCACCCAAAATAAATCAAAATCTTCCACCACAGCTGAAAGATAATTATCAAAAATATCAAGATATTCATTTTTTTCTGAGCAAGTTACGATTAATTTTCCATACAATCATTGTTATCGAAAAACGAACAATGTAACCTTTTGGCGAACCATGTAAGGCCATGTTTACACTGTACAGGGAGCATCAATCAAGTCTCATCACTATCTGTCTGTTAGTGTGGCTATTATGCCTATTTTAGAATTCTGTAAAATCTCAATCAATGTTCTACCAGTGATAGATTGATTGTTGCTTTCTTTATAGATTGTCAGCTGTCCCTGTCCTTTGTTAGCTCATTAGCTTTGCTCAAATGTAATGATGTTAACTGTATCTGTAATTAACACCATTTTGGCATAGTCTTCATGTTTAGGGGAAGCAAGACATCTCTGATATGAAAATAGTTAGATAATGAATCAAGTTTACTAAAGGTGCTTTTTTCCTGTTGATATCCAGCAGATAAGATCACTCTAATTGAATATGCCAGAAATTGATGCTGCAAACTATGACTGATCGATTTTCGGGGGAAATCAATGGAATTGGTTTGATTTCAGGACAACAGACGTGCAGAGTTTTGGCAGCGGAGCTTACACTCACCTGTGTCTTCTCTCCATTGCTGGCGGGCACCTGTGCCCCATGAAAAACACTGGAGATGAACACTAGAAGCCTGGCAGTTATGTGGTCACATAAGGAATGTATCACCAGGCATCTAGTGTTGGTCACGGAATATAGACACCCCAGTGGTGAAGGTGAGAAAACACAGGACACAGGAGAAGCATGCCGGTGGACAGGTGAGCGTAAGCTATGCTGCCAACCCTCTGCACGGCCCAGGGTGAGCGCATAGACCGGGAAGACCCGTGCCATGGTGATGTGTATACAGTTGATTCGTTGGGCAGTGGAAGTGTCAAACACGTCTTCAGCTTCTCTTTGGTTTCAGCAACATCAGCAATTTCCCCAAGAGCCAGACAGTAAAAATATCAACTTGGAGAAAACTAAGGAGGAAAAAGTGAATTGCATATGGACAAGGAAGTCAGTTTTGTGAACCCAGCAAGCCAGTTAATACACATGTACTGTATAATGCATATTTCCATGCATTGCAAATCCTAATATATTACACTCAATAAGATTTAAAATTCCAATCCAGAATTGCTAGATCACTTATTCGATCATTCCTAACATCCTTTGCCTTAAATGCCTTAGTAAATCAGGCCAACTCATTGCTTTTCTGAAATAATGGCGGTGAGATAAAATTAAAAAGTAGCTGACTTGCAGCTCATTACTCAATTTCCCGGAGACATAAATATGCCCTATGGGCCAGCAATATGATGGGAAATATAAATACGCCCTTTGGGCCAACATATTTATATCTCACTTTCACTGACATATAGATACTCCCTGCTGAACGGATATGTGACAGTTCAGATGCTTTTGAGCTTTTCATATATTCTGCAACATTGCTTAAAGTGGAACTCCAAGCAAATAAATACATACACAGTTGGAATATGTATGTGGACTATTTATTCTGCCAAAACATGACCATGGCCAAGCGAAGTCTTGTGGAACATAACACACTCCTTGCTATACTATACAGGTCATGTGGACAACCTTATGACCGCTGCCTCACAGGCTGCTGTCATTAGCGGGGCTCTGCTAATCTCCATCAAGTGCCCTGGTCAGGTGAAAATCCAATAATCCTTTTCTTGCCAGCACTATATAAATACTAGCTTTAGAACAGTGTTTCTAGGCTAAATTGCTCCCAGGGCCTGATTGGCTCCATCCAGTGGGCTCAAAAACCTTATTTGCAATGCAATATTTAGCCCCCCCTATCCATCCGTAGGTGCCCCGTTATAGGTTAGCTATCCATAGGTGCCCTAGTATAGGTTAGCCACCCATAGGTTCCCTAGTATAGGTTAGCCAGTCATAGGTTCCCCAGTATAGGTTAGCCAGGAATAGGTTCCCCAGTATAGAATAGCCAACCATAGGTGCCCCAGTATAGTTAAGCCAGCTGCAGGTGCCCCATTATAGGACAGCCAGCTATAGGTGCCCCAGTATAGGTTATCCAGCCATAGGTGCCCCAGTATAGGTTAGCCAGCCATAGGATCCGCAGTATGTTAGCCAGCCATAGGTGCCCCAGTATAGGTTATCCAGCTATAGGTTCCCTAGTATAGGTTAGCCAGCCATAGGTGCCCCAGTATAGTGTCGCAAGCTACAGGTGCCCCAGTATAGGTCAGCCAGCTATAGGTGCCCCGGTATTGGTTAGCCAGCCATAGGTGCCCCAGTATAGGTTAGCCAGCTACAGGTGCCCCAGTATAGGTCAGCCAGCTATAGGTGTCCCCATATAGGTTAGCCAGCCATAGGTGCCCCAGTAAAGGTTAGCCAGCCATAGATGCCCAGTATAGGTTAGCCAGCCATAGGTGCCCCAGTATAGGTTAGCCAGCCATAGGTGTCCCAGTATAGGTCAGCTAGCTATAGGTGTCCCAGTATAGGTTAGCCAGCTATAGGTGCCCCAGTATAGGTTAGCCAGCCATAGGTGCCCCAGTATAGGTTAGCCAGCCATAGGTGCTCCAGTATAGGTCAGCCAGCCATAGGTGTCCCAGTATAGGTCAGCCAGCTATAGGTGCCCCAGTATAGGTTAGCCAGCCATAGGTGCCCCAGTATAGGTTAGCCAGCCATAGGTTCCACAGTATAGGTCAGCCAGCCATAGGTGTCCCAGTATAGGTCAGTCAGCTATAGGTGCCCCAGTATAGGTTAGCCAGCCATAGGTGTCCCAGTATAGGTCAGCCAGCTATAGGTGTCCCAGTATAGGTTAGCCAGCTATAGGTGCCCCAGTATAGGTTAGCCAGCTATAGGTGCCCCAGTATAGGTTAGCCAGCCATAGGTGCCCCAGTATAGGTTAGCCAGCCATAGGTGCCCCAGTATAGGTCAGCCAGCCACAGGTGTCCCAGTATAGGTCAGCCAGCTATAGGTGCCCCAGTATAGGTTAGTCAGCCATAGGTGTCCCAGTAAAGGTTAGACAGCCATAGGTGCCCTAGTATAGGTTAGTCAGCTAGGCTGTGGCAATACAGACAAGGAGGGGGAGCAGCGGCACAATGGGACTCACGGAGAGGGGGGTCTGACTCCTCCCTCTACTTGGGTCCTCCTCCGTGCTTCCCCCTCCAAAGAAGAAGTGTCCGGCAGCAGCAATTGAGTGTTAAATGGATTGGAGAGGGAGGAATTGGCCCCCCTCCCTGCGGCTGCCATTGTACTGCTGCTCCCCCCTACTTCATTGCCCCCCTCCCCTCACTGCACCCCGGACAGTCACCCTTCCCACCCACCCCTAGAATCAGGGCTGACACTGGCATTTTCCCTAACAGCTATTCAGAACCTTCCATTGTAAAACAAATACAAACTGGGCAGAAACGGATCTGTTGGAATGGAAATCGGATCCGTTGGAACACAAATTGGATCCGTTGGAACAGAAATCGGATCTGTTCTCGTGGATCCGGTTACCAGAAAGTGCCAGTGTGAATGCAAACTTTTTTTTGTATTTTGGTGCAGGAAGTGGCAGGCTTTCTTTAATGCTTGCTGTGTATGCGATGTAGGATTTGAATTTTCCAGCGCAGACAATGAGCACATCAGGGTTTTTTTGCACTGTGTGCATTACAACACGTACGTTCTGCCACAATAGCTAATCATTGCTGTAGCTGGTTTACACAGGATATCCTCTGAAATCAGTCACATTGGATAATTTTTCTAAAAAATAAAATGCCAAAATATATAGGAAATATACAGCATTTGCTGCTTAGACCACTGGCGGCATATGAGAGTAAATCTGCTTATTTTAAAAGGTGTTTATGCTGGGATTTGTTAGAGCCAGTCCAATAACTTGTTGTCTCATTAGATTGTATGGTGACACCACTGTTGCATGGGGCAGAAGCATTCTAGGTCTGTGTAAGGTGCACAGGTTTCAGTGAAGACTTTGGGGCATAGAATGCCAGGCCTTATTGCTATGGGCCTTTTGCAGCCTGACAGAATGTGTTTAATAATGTGGAAGGCACGTATCGCATGGGACTATGCAAGGAAGCTACAACATCTGTCTCCGGATCCAAGCGATAAAAGGAGGTTTGCCCAGAAGCGTTTCATAAATACAATTGTGCCGCTGTTCCAGATTTGCACTGTTGCAATGCCAGATTGTCAGATGGAACAGATTGCCAGTTAATGAAGCCAATGTAACACATTTACACGAATGCAGAAATATAAAATCAAGTAAGAGACTAAAGGCATTACTGACTGCTTACTAGCTTTATATAAGTCTGGCAACTGCTAAAATCTGGATATTAGTATACAAGTTGTTTCGTCATTAGCCGCTTTATCAAACACCATACATGTGACATAGTACTGCATACATTTGAATTGCTAATTAGATGTTTATGAGGCTCCTGTGGGGCTAGCTTTGATGACTGCTAGAATGGCAACCAGCATGTTACTGTGTTACAGGGCAGACAGTCACTATATGGTCACTGTCATACTCATTACTCTGCTTCATTTCATAAAGTGGACTTGGAATCTTAGTCTACACAATTGTCGCCACACATTTTTCTAAAGGTTTTCTGGACATTGGCCTTGATTCATAAGAGCAGTGTGATAAAAAAAATCTGGGAGGGAAAATCCTGCATTCGGTATTTTAGACCTTTGTGTGTTAATTCATAAACATTTTCATAGCTGCCTTTGAAGTTCGGTAAATTACCGCAGCCCATTGAGCAGTACAGCAGAAGTGTGGCGATATCTCTCTTTTGTTACAAGATGCTGTAATTATGGTGACTTCGGCTCCCTGTACAGACTCACAGAGACTTCAGTTCCCTGCACAGACGACTCACAGAGACTCCAGTTCCCTGCACAGAGGACTCACAGAGACTTCGGTTCCCTGCACAGACTCACAGAGTCTTCGGCTACCTGCACAGACTTTCGGCTCCCTGCACTTTGCGAGGTGTCGGTAATTATCGTCTGACTTACTGCTTGGTGAAGGCTTTATGAATTGACATTTGCTGACAATTTACTGAAATGTGTTGGAGGTAATTACAGCCAAGTCGGTAATTTTCCTCACTGCTCGGTTATTTCAGTTTTTCATGCGGTAACAGCCTTTATGAATTGACATTTTGCTAAGTGCTCAGGAAAGTCTGCTGTTTTCAGCATTACCACATGCGGTAATGCTTTATGAATTGAGGCCATTTAGAGCTGAAAATGTAACGCTCTATGTAGAGATGTTGTAGAAATAGAGAAAATGTGTAAATTCACGGTACTTTTAAGCATAAAAGAAAATTTTGTTTTTTTTCCATACATGACCTGTCACTAGTCAGTCAATTGGACTCTAAATGTTGAGATTGGTTATTAACGGCACATTTGCTTTAGGAGCTGTTGCCAAACTTGAGTTGTTAGCTGTTCTCACCCAGCAACAGAACATACACAAATTCAAACCATATTAGTAGTCAGTCACCGCGGTTAGTCTCCCATGGGACGTGGCAACTAGACCTCAAAGCAAACTACCGGTACCTCTGCTAATCCCTTACCACATGCAGGTGGGGCTGTTGTGGTCTAGACTGGTAATGCCTATTGTACCAAGTACACTGTCCCCACAACCAGGTCAGCTGTCCACAAGTAAAGCATGCATCAGCCAATGTCAACAGCATGTATCAGCCAATATCAATGTTCATCTGTCAGAATCAGATATATATGTGTTATGTAAAGCTGAAGGATTGGACAAGCACCATCAATAGTGCTAATAAGCACTGCATAACACAAGGCTAGGAAATAAATCAATCAATCATGTGTGCAGAAAGGCCAGACAAAAGAACTACATGACCAACCAGACAAGCGAATGGCCCTACAGAAACCGCACCACAGGTTGTAAATTGTACAAAAATAGCCTTTTATTAAACCATACAAATAACAATAAAACCATAAAAACAAGCACGACAATAGATAATGCCCTCACAATAATCTGAATGTGCTAGTGTTGGCCACAAAGGTGATATAAAAGATGTGGCCTGAGTCCAGCTGTACACACTGGGAGCAGAGGAGGGGAAGGGAGGGGAAAGGGGAGAAGGGGAAGTGTAAAAAAACAGCAGGCCTGAGCATGCAGAAAGGTGGCCTCCAGTGGGTATGTGTATGGAGGAATGGCTGGGGGTGATTCCCTGTGAAGGGGCCAGTGAATGGAAGGTGACGGCTGATGTGCGCAAAAAGGGGCAGTATGCACCCAAGTGAAAAAAGAAGTTGGGTCCAGAGAACTGGAACCGTGTGTGCTGAGTGGAGGGCTTACCGGTGTGGAGCTGGAACAGAGGGCAGACGTGCAGGAAGCCGTCGCGATTCGCCGCTCACAGCGGCTTCTTCCGGGCATGTATATATGTGTATCACAAGTCATTGTGGATTGGTAGTGTATTGTAGAAAGATAAAAACTTGCTTGCAATAAGCCCTTAAGGAAAGGATTCCGAAGCATCCATAACATTTCTCTTGAGGAAGTTTGTGAATGTTAAAACAAACTGCTTAATTTTGAGGTTTCATAATAATGAGGACAGACAGGTTTTTTTCACTTAAAGCGGACCTCAACTCTGAACTAAAAGTCTCTGCTCTAAAAGGTCTGCAACAGCATAATAACCTTTAAAGAAAAAGAAAATTCTTTGTTACAGCTGATAAAATTCCTGCAATAAATCTGCAATGTCTCTACTTTCTGATTCATGGAAGCAGACATATTGTTAACAGCCTGTGCTTTCTAATGAGCTTATCTGCCATCCCTGTCATGGCAGTCACATGACACGGGGGAGAGATGAAATTACAACGTGTGATTAGATACAAATGAGGAGGAATTAGACAAACTAAACTCTCTTAATATATACAGGGTGCTTTCCTTCTGTCCTATAAAAGAGGTCAAGTCCACTTTAAGACTTGGACTGGCATATTCTTCCAATCAGTCTGCATTGTGGATGTGCACTCCCCAACTCTCCATGCATGACCTACATGTTATTGATGTAACGGCCAGAACCCAAAGTTGGTCATTAAATTAACACAAGGGACATTTTTCTGACTTTTTCTGTCAGACAGCATTTTTGTACCGACTCCACAACCCTGGCTCTTACCATCGGCTAGCTCTTTGGGACTTGGTCAGCCGTCATTTTGCATTCTGGACAGCCAAAATCAAAAAAGAGCCCACCACTGTTAGTTCTATGTGTATTGGCCGCATCAGCCGGCCAATTTGCACATTGTCCGGACAGATCCCGAATTTGCCAACTTTGAAGTCTGGCCGTAATATATAGATGTTCAGTTCAGGGCTGCCATCATCATTTAAAAAAAAAAAAATTGATGGACACCATGGGTCTCCCTTGAAAAGTACAGTTCTGGATTTCCCCCTTTGGACCCAGTGCTAGAGTACTAATGACAACACTGCATCAGTTTCCATACTGCACCTGTAAGGTAGGATTTGAGCTTGTTTGTTTAGTCTCTAAAGGAAACTTCAGGGCTGCTTTACTAATAAACTATTTTTCTGGGGTCAAAACAATTGTTTATATGCACTTTGATACCGAAGCAGTGTCTCAGAGAGGTAATGTTCAAGGGATTGGCCTACTTTAAGTGGGAATTTATACCAATAGTTGTAGTGTTGCCACAACGGTATATGCAGGTGTGCTCCTCTTTGCGCATGTACTGGTCATCCATATTTTATTCCCTTGGTAGACTGGTAGGCATAAAGAATCCTGTTCTGTTAGCACAAACATTTTGCTGACAATATTGCAACTTTGCAAGTTGTACAGTTTATTCATGTATTATTAAACTTATATACACTATAAACACATTGGGCTTTTTACCTTTGATTTTATTGTCTGTTAGCACTAGCTGTGTTTTGAATGTTTATTTATGCTGCAGTGTGTGAAATTAGGCTACTGAAAGTACATTTATGAATACAACTTTCTTTTATGATACACAGTTTCAGATTGGTACTACTAGCACTGTGGTTAGCCTATTATCTCTGCACTTTCCTTGTACAGTTTTATACTTGAACAGTTGAGGAACTATTGAATGTCGCTGTTCTAAGGATCTGAAATTATGAGCATGACATTTCAGCCCCTGCATGAAGAAAACTCACTGAATAGCACAGGGGCCATGAGTCAGGAGACCAATGTAGATACGTTTGTATTAGATGATGACTGGTGATGTAGTCGCTATAAATATGGTTTGACCAGTGTGTGTTTTAACCTCGGAATAAGTCATCTAATGAAAAAATGGTGTTTATGAAGAGTGAGAAGTTGTACTCTGATAAAGCAGCATGCCATGAAATGTGCTTATGCACAGTAGCACAGAGTCTGCGGATCCAGCTTACTACGCATGCGAGGGCGAGCTCAGTCGGCTATTGCGCGTCCATGTACAAGGGAAGAGGAGCTGTGCGGCCCCGTTCTGATTAGCGACAATGTATTATCGCTAATGTTCGGGGGCCGTGCTCAGCGACAGGGGACATTAGAAGAGAGAGGGAAGTCTCAGTAGCATCATGAGGCTTTCCTCTCTATAGGAAAATATCTGGTTTTGTGTACCTGAGCCAGAGACTGCTGGTACACAAGTGGTTAATGTTACCCAGTGCAGCTATGCGGTTATCCAGCAGCTAATAACTTTATCACATCATCAGCAACTTGTAACTTCATAGAGATGTACTGTAGTCCATCCCTGCTGCAAAGTACAGTAGCTTGAATGTCATAGCTTTTACTGCTATCATACAGGGGAAAAAGACAGACGAGTATCTGGGAGGTAATGGTTATTATAGTGCATACCTCTGCATCACTGATCAGTGGACATGCACACATTAGCTGGGATATAATGAAAGGAAATTGTTTTGTCTTTAACGTAATGGTGCACTGAAGCATTGCCTGCGGTACATGAAGTCAGGGGAAGCTGGCATCAATGTGAAAAAGCGCTCTACAATAGGGCCTATATGTGTTTACCGCTGCTTCTCTGCTTTTTACTAGCTTTTGCTATTTGTAAAGCGACAATATATAGGAGAATACAGAGCTTATCAATTCTTTCCTATCTTCACTGCTTTATAACTGCAGCCCTGACTTGACTTGTGTCTAAAGATGTTCATAAAACAGCAATACGTATTTTCCCTGCTGAGATAGTTCTGCATTGCCTTCTCCATTCTGAAACTGGAGATCTCTGTGCTAGTCAAAGGGAGAAAGCATCACCTAACACTTTTATGTGTCAGTTACCAGCAATTTCTGCTTTCTTCTTTTGATAGTATTCTAATTTTAAAAGTTTTTTGTCTCACTGCATCTTGATGCTCTATTTTGGTTGTTGACCCCTCTGAAACAGGTTGAAAAATCAACATCAGCTGCAACAAAATGTGTAAAGTCACATTTCTCCACACTTTATTAATAGGCCCTGACATCAGTGAGTATAGCTGCAATTACCACAGGGGTTAATTAATTACACCTGTAGTGATTTGTTTTTTGGTACTGTATTTTGTTTGATGTGAACATTGCTGCTTCCACAAAGAGCCGCGTCTATCAAAAGCTCCATTTCCATGTCCTGAAAGAATGCTGGCACTGTGACAAAACTCTTATTTCTGTATCAGTGGAATAAATGTCAGTATTATCTTTATACAGTATATTACATAAACATTGTAGGTTTCTTTGCATACTTAAAGTACATATTGTTGTTGTACCCTGAGTAATGCTGTCACAAGGGCACCTGAAACGTAATTTGGCTGAAGCAGAACTCCATATTGCGTTTCCCAACATAAGTGGGCAGAACTGATTGGTGCACAAGTAACTCAAACACAACTTTAGGACTCCTGTTCACAGGTACAGCTCCTGACTGGCATTTTTTCACAGGTATGCAACAAGTATCTACAACTGCAACTGTACTTGCATTGCCTTACACATACCATTTAAAGGACATTTATCAATTAAAAGAGGCCCTATGGGAAAAAAAACTATAAAATGTAAAATGCATATGTACACATACATATAAGATGTACACTTGGCATTGAGAAAAATGCACTGTAAATAGCTTTCATCTTTTGTAGGTTTAATTTATGGTATCAGAAATTTGCAAAACATTTAGCAAAAAGAAAAGCTTTTAAGAAAATGCAATAGAAACACAATACAATTGCACTAAAACTACAATGCAATCTTTACTGTATTGAGCAGACACTGATGCATGCAGAGGTTGGAAAGCAAAATATCTTCATAGCTCCAGCTTACTCCACGCTGGTGGTGACTCCACCCCCTGTTTAGCTGTCATTGCAAAATCTAGCAGTGTGTGTGGTGTATATTTCTCCTTGCTACATGAATCAGAATGACTGGTGCAATGGAAATGTGATGTTTTAATTTATAGTATGTTATTAATCTGAACTAGTCCATGGGGATTCTCTCTCTTTTTTTTTTTTTTTTTTTTCAAAAGCACTTGCTGAACATAATTTGCTGAGTCTAACTGCTTGAATAGTTTGTGAGCAAGTAGGCGACTGGATTACATTTTTTGTATAAATCCTTATAGTGCTTCTAAAATAAAGTAAACCTGATGCTCTCTCATGAGGAAATGGACTAATCCAAAATCTGTCTTTAAGATGTTCAGAGCTGTCAGATTACAGGACCAGTCTCACAAAATATGTAAAATACATGCGTATGCATACATATAAAATATACATTTGTCTCAGAGTAAAATTCACTATAATTTACTATTTTCCTATGTTGCCGTCACTTACAGTAAGGAGTAAAATCCTCTCACAGGTTTGGACTGGTGGGTTCTCAGTTTTTCCTTTATTTTTTTCAAAAGCTTCCATGGAAACAACCTAAATACATATTCTTGCAGGCCTATCACTTCATGTGTATTATTCCGGCAGCTGGATTGTGCCACTTCTGTCCAGGGGGTGCTTTGGAAAATTAAGGAATTCCTGAGAATCCCCCTTAGGAGATGGACTAGTGCAAAACCTGTCAGAGGTGTCAGAGGTTTACTATTTACTGTAAATGACAGCATCATAGGAATAAAGTGATTTATTGTTCATTTTACCGTGGGACAAATGTGTACATCTCTTATGTTTGTGTGCCTATATATTTTACAGTTTTCATTATAGTGCTGTTTTAAAGGGAATCTTAAGTTAACTTAAAAAAATGATTTTAACTTACCTGGGGCTTCTTGCAGTCCCCTGGAGTTGTCCTGTGCCCACGGCATCGGTCCAGTAGTGACAACCCCCACTAAGCAGGCCGAGCACGCGCCTCCTCATTGTGCTCCATTCGGGAGCGTTCTGTGCATGTGCAGTATGTTAAACTCGCCACTGCGCATATGCATAGTGCTCCCGGCAGCAGGAGCAAAATCAGGGTACGCAGTAGCAGCCAATTGGAGGCGACAGGCCAGCTTTACAGGGGTCACTGCTGCTGGCTAGAGGGACTTGGAGTGGTGTTGTGGGCACAGGACTCCAGGGGGCTGCAAGAAGCCCCAGGTAAGTTAAAATCATTTTATTTTTTGACTTGAGTGTCCCTTTAAACAGAAATTACCTTTTCTTGAATGGACCACCTACACATGGGCTTGAGAGATAAAATTCACTTATGTAGCATATCCTATATTTAAGATTGCTTTGATAACACTTTCAATAGTGATCAACTTATTACTGATACCACTTGTGTGTCATCTTCATGTTCATGAATGAATGAATGAATGAATGAATGAATGAATGAATGAATGAATGAATGAATGAATGAATGAATGGAAAAAAAATCACGAAAAGTTAACAGTGACCTTGCCAGAGACTGAAACCAATGTTTGTCTGTTTGCAGTCATTTGGTGTAAGTTGTTGGAGCAGCTTCCATCGTAATACAATGGCATGTCATAGAATCACAGCTGGAAGGAACTGGAGGCAGGTGATCTAGCCAGACATAATTAGCTTCTTCACTTTCTATCCTGGTGACTAAGCATTTTGTCCTATGTACAATCACTAAGCACAGTACTAAGTGTTGTATTGATGATGTTTATTTTACAGAACCCCAGCTGAAAGGAATTGTGACAAGGTTATTCAGCCAGCAGGGATACTTCCTGCAGATGCACCCAGATGGCACCATTGATGGGACCAAGGACGAAAACAGCGACTACAGTAAGGAAAATCACCCTTTTCATTCCAATTATCAATCATGCTCAATGCATGTTGAGTCTCCTATCGGGGACTTCATTTACCCTACCATCCAAAAGCAAATGACAACTTATCAAACAGCTGTTCACTGCAATATGTAAAGAGACACTGAAGCGAAAAAAATATATGATATAGTGAATTGGTTGTGTACTATGAATAATTACTAGAAGATTAGCAGCAAAGAAAATATTCTCATATTTTTATTTTCAGGTATATAGTGTTTTTTCTAACATTGCGTCATTCTCTAATATGTGCAGATTACACAACACTCAGCATTCAAAATGATTCTTTCAGAGCAGTCTGTGAACTAATGACCTCTCCTCTGGCAGAGAAAAAGTAATTAGCTCACTTACAGTTGAGATAATAAAAGTCAGATAACAGCCCTCTCCACGACTTTGAAAGTCGTAGAGATGAATGGCTTTTTTGCATAGAGATAACAACTAGAGTTTCCTAACTCTTCCTGTACTGGAAACAATTAGACTGATGTATCTAATCTTAATGTTTTATTTCTTAGCTGTGCTACACATACAAATCATAATATCATCATTTTTTTTTTTCGCTTCAGTGTCTCTTTAACTTGCTTATAATCTCAGCACTCTGAGCTCTCTCTCTTTTTCTCTCTCTTTTCTCTCTCTCTGTCTCGTTTCTCTACAAGTTTGGTTGTACCTGATAAGTTTGTTATAGCTGTCATTCTTATGTATTTACCTCCTTGGCAGTAACCCTGTGCCAGGCTCGAGGTGCTGGGAGTGGGGTAGACACCAGTAGCTATAGGGGCACAGTGCAGCGGCTTTGTAACTCACCTCCCCCGTGATCCGGTCTTCTTCCAGTCCTTGGAGGCTCTGGACCCTTCTGGTGAGATTGCCGTTTGTCATATGACGACAGACAGCCATCTTACCATAGGGGTTGAACGCCATCCAGAGGACAGGAGGATCCTGGGGAGGTGAGTAATGTGCAGGGCTGCAGGAAAACTGTCTGCTGTATGATCCCTCCCCCCCGCGCGCGCTTTTACGGTCTAAAAGCACATGGAGAACTTGTACCGCTTTTAGACCCTAAAATCAGGAAAGAATCATACTGCCCAGGAGGTTAATGAGTCTAGCCTTCTGAACTGCAAGGGAAATTACACTTCCACTGGTTGATCTTTATCAGTGCAGGGTATGGATTAATATGGCTCGTAGGACTTGGAACATCCAGAGTTACAGATTGCCCAGGAAGCTCATGGTGAACTAGAGCTCCTAGGAGTGTGTAAGACTTCTGGTTCACCATGAGCTTGCTGGGCAATCTGTATCTCTGGAAGTTATAAGTCCTTCCCCATAGAGCCAAATTAATCCATGCCATGCACTAAGGATCAACCAATCTATAACAATCTGTATGCATGTTGGATTAGAGTGGCTCTGTAATATTAACAAGCTGACACATCATTGCATTCCAGCGGTTCTAGAGATGTGTTTAGCTTTCAAGGACAACAAAGGGACTGCTTGTATATTCAGCAGTGATGCACTGTTGGAGATAGCATATGCTCACTCTAACCTCAATAATCGCAAATGCCTTCTGTTTTAAGAAGGAGGACTTCTGTTTTACATAGAATTTTTAGTAAGAGGGCGTTTTGGTCCTTTTTAGCCCCCTACACACTCCTAGGAGTTCTGGTTCACCACGGGCTTGCTGGGCAATCTGTAACAATATAAGTCATAGTGACAATTGTACAGCAATTAACAAAAATGTATAGCAACTTATAAGACACAAAAGGGAGAGAACCCTGCCCTTCAGTTATTTCAATCTGAGGTGAATTTAGATGTTGTGTACTGTGGCAGGATATTGGGTCAGATTGCTTCTCTGTCCTTAAAGAGAAACCGAGGTGGGGATCGTAGAAAGGAATCTATACACAGAGGCTGGGTCTGGCTATAGTGCCCAGCCTCTGTTGCTAGTTGAATCCCCGCTAAGCCCCCCCTGCGCTCCGCTCTTCCCCATAAATTACAGCCGCGCTGGCGACACGCAGCGTGTCGCAGCGGGCTGTATTTACCTCACTAGTGTCACTCACGGCGCTCCCACGCCTCCTGCAGATCGTCGGTCCCCGCCCACGTCTCTTCCCTCGCGCCGCTGATTGGTGGGAAGGGACGCGGGCGGGGACCGGTGCTCTGCAGGAGGCGGGGGGAGCGGCATGAGTGACATTAGGGAGGTAAACAATGCCCGAGAGCGCGGCCGTAATTTATGCGGGAGAGCGGAGCGCAGGGGGCACTTAGGGGGATTCAACTGGCAACAGAGGCTGGGCACTATAGCCAGACCCAGCCTCTGTGTATAGATTTCTTTCTACGATCCCCACCTCGGGTTCTCTTTAAGTAAAGTCCACAATTAGTGAAGGAAACTCTCACACATACTGCTTTCCATGTATGGATACACTGTAAAATTCTGATACCCAGAATGCTGCTGTGTGCTGAGAGTGGTATTGCTAGGGAGATAAAACTACTGCTTTAAAAAGCAGAGTTGGCAAAAGAATGGTTCACCTTTTTATGGACATACTGCATCCCCAAGCAAGCACAATATTGTCATCCTAAAACACTATGTGGTCTTTAAATGGTTAAGTATGGTTCTACATTCTAGATTAAATATTTCCACAGTTCCAGAGTATAGTGGCAGTGTGCCTTATGTATCCACCACCAACAGTTAGCTTTAGGCATGGTAATCACAGATTTGTGTGCGGTTTTTCAGCTATAGAAACACACTTCATGAAGTTCATGACAACTCATGCTGATGTTGTTTCCAGAATCAGCATGAACTTGGGTGATGAGCACAGAAACTGAGGGCAATATTTTATGTACAACATACTTCAGCATTCAGTGAGTGTGACTAGCCAGCAGCTTTTATGGTTGTGTTGTTGTTTGATAACCTCTTTTTTTTCCCACAAAGTGGGCATTCTATGAAATTTCCAAACAGGAAGTGACTGAGCCCTGTAGTATGGTAACAGTAAAAAAGGGTGCAGGAGGCTAGTGGACAAATCGGGCACCGCCATTCACTCCCATAATAAATATCGTTTAATGGGCGCCCGATAGGAAAAAAGGGTGCCGGAGAAAAATAACGTTTTAAAAGCGGCGCCCGGAGACTTAATGTTTTATTACTGCTTCTCATGATTACACATTATTTAATGATTTATACATTTTTTAATATTATTTTTAAACGAAAAACAGTACAATATTTTTTTCAAACATTATTTTTAAACGAAAAACAGTACAATTTTTTTTTTTTTTTTTTACATTATTTTTAAACGAAAAAACCGCACAATATGTTTTTGAAACTTTATTAATGCTTATCACAGGGGGGTCTTAGGTTTAGGCACCAACAGGGGGGTCTTAGGTTTAGGCACCAACAGGGGGGTCTTAGGTTTAGGCACCAACAGGGGGGTCTTAGGTTTAGGCACCAACAGGGGGGTCTTAGGTTTAGGCACCACCAGGGGGGTCTTAGGTTTAGGCACCAACAGGGGGTCTTAGGTTTAGGCACCAACAGGGGGGTCTTAGGTTTAGGCACCAACAGGGGGTCTTAGGTTTAGGCACCAACAGGGGGGTCTTAGGTTTAGGCACCAACAGGGGGGTCTTAGGTTTAGGCACTAACAGGGGGGTCTAGGGGTTAGGGGTAGGTACAGGGAGGGTTACTTAGGCACCAACAGGGGGGGTCTTAGGTTTAGGCATCAACAGGGGGGTCTAGGGGTTAGGGGTAGGTACAGGGAGGGTTACTTAGTAATTTTTTTTTTAAACGTTATTATACGTTTCACTATTTAAACGAAAGATTAACGTTTTTACAATTGCCGATTTAATGCACATTATTTAATGATTTATAACTTTATAAAACATTAATTTTAAACGAAATACAGTACAATACATTTTTAAACGTTATCCATGCTTATCGTTTAAAACCCCGCGCCCTTTTTTCCCAGCGCCCCTTTTTAACGTACGCCTGTAGTATGGCCCAGGTTATTGCCTGTGTTTCTCTAATGCGATCCCACAGTTGTATGCTTGATTTTAAGCACGTTAGTAATTGGGTCCTGCTGAAATAAAGGGAAGTCCACATACCGGTACTATTGTCCATATTTTACATATATTATATTACAGTAGGGGCCCATTCACAATTAAAAGCACAAAACGGTAGCGCTTACCGCGATTAGCGCAGTAAAATAATTGTATACTCTCGCGATTCAGAGTGATTATGATCAACGCTTTTATAAGCACTGTATCGCGGCAAAATGTTGCAGTTGACAATCGCGGCAGTGAGATCACTGCCAAAGGTTAATATTGTGCGGCGATTAGCGTGAATCACCTGCTAATCGCCCAAGTGAGAACAGGCCCTAGTAGTATCTGAGCTGTTCTAAGCTGAGCACAGTCATTGCTGCCTGGGTAAATATTTTCAATCCTCTATTTACTTATTGTATATGTTAGATGCATTATGGTGAGGATTGGTGCTACACTATGTCACTTTTTATTATATTCAATTATTATAATTGTGCCATTAGGAGTCCAGGCACTCTGCTTTTGAATGATTGATGATGCAGTACATAAAATTCAAGCAAACGGTGACAGTATTTAAAATATTAAACAGCACAAACATTCAGAGTAAAGTTTAATCCTGAATCTCATTTAAACATAATGCCATCCGTAGCATTTATGTCAATGCTTTGTCGTGTAGCTTGTCACTTTTGTGCAGAAATGTAGATGACTGTCCAGAGCTGTAGCTCAACTTATATGCACCCATAGCCAGTTGTCACTGTGTTTAGCAGATGCTGTTATCTTAAAGAGGCACTATGGTGAAAAATTGTAAAATTTAAAATACGCACAAACATAGACAAATAAAAAGTACATATTTTTCCAGAGTAAAATGAGCCATAAATTACTTTTCTCCAATGTTGCTGTCACTTACAGTAGGTAGTAGAAATCTGACAGAAGTGACAGGTTTTGGACTAGTCCATCTCTTCATAGGGAATTCTCAGCAAGGCTTTTATTCTTTATAAAAATATTCCTTAAAAATGATTTAAACAATGATGCTGGCCAGCTTCCCTGCTCGCTACACAGTTTTTTGGCAGTTGGACAGAGCAACTGCCATTCACCAAGTGCTTTTGAAAATAAATAAATCCCTGAGAATCTACTCATGAAGAGATAGAATAGTCCAAAACCTGTCGCTTCTGTCAGATTTCTACTACCTACTGTAAGTGACAGCAACATAGAAGAAAAGTAATTTATGGTTCACTTTACTCTGGAAAAAAATTATTTGTTTATGTTTGCACGTATTTTAAATTTTACATTTTTTCACCATAGTGCCAGTTTAAGTACAGCATATACTCACAGATAAACCAATGCACAACTTTTCCTTTAAAAAAAGCATGCCCGAAGCATAAGCCTCAGTTGTCTTTGCCTCCAGCCTCCCATTTAGAGCACTGGAAGCACATAGAGGTGCACATTAGGCAGCATGCTGGTGGTGTATATTTAACTCTCCAGATTCTGGAAACTAGTGATGGTCATGTCTAGGATAACTCAAGAAGCTTGTGATCAGTTTGGTCGGGTGAAAGATATGTAAGTCTCTGATTTTCTAGTAAGGATCATGTGCTAAAGCAGGATGTGATAAAAGCAAATCAGAGCTTTGAAAATCTGTGAATCAAATAATTAACATACAGTAGGTGGTTGGTAAATCCTGGGGTAAAGTCCAGGGTCGCCTAAAGCGAAACAGAGAGACCAGGAGTCCAAAGATGCAGTATCATTGAGTATTGGGGTGGAGGATAAGTCAGAAAATTGTATACTTACAAAGATGGGTTGCAAAGCCCTGCAAACAATGTATCAGCATTTGGGAAATAAACCATCCACCCTCGGTTTGCCAGGGTTGACACTCTCCTGGGGGTCTTTATGGTTTTGCACTAAAACCTAAAAGATGTTGCCTCCTGTGGAGGTCTAGGGTAACTAAAACGTTCAGGTGGAGGTGCCCAGTGTAAGTTTCTGACTAAGGTACCGTATATACTCATGTATAAACCAAGTTTTTGAGGCAAAAAATGTGGCCCCAAAGTGGGGGTCTCGGCCTATACACGAGTCAATAGTATTTTGTGGTGCCCCCTGTCCTTGCATCTTGCTCCACAATGTTTAATTAACAGCTCAGTGTGGTCGCGTAAGCCCTGCCCCCCATTGCCACGTGTTGTAAAGCGGGATGATTGTTACCTTGTTATCCCCCACGCTCCGTGCGCTGCCTCATAGGAATATGTCCTGCAGCCCTCTCTATCCCGTGTCCCGGTCGGGGTATGCAGAGCTGGGGGTGCGGTGCGCACATTTCACTTACCGATGCACACATTGATTCCTCTCCAGGCCAGTCGCAGGCTCCTTTTTATGACGCCCTCCAGTGATGCATATGATAAGAGGCACCACTAGAGGGCGTCATAGCAAGGAGCCTGCAACTGGCCTGGAGAGGAATCAATGCATGCATCTGTAAATGAAATGCACGCACCCCAGCTCTGCATAACCCGACCGGGACACGGGATAGAGAGGGCTGCAGGACATATTCCTATGAAGCAGCGCATGGAGGGTGGGGGATAACAAGGTAACAATCGTATTGCTTTAAAACACGTGGCGGTGGGCGGCGCTTACGCGGCCACACTGAGCTAGTTGGCTGAGTGGCACTGAATTCTTGCACAGGACAGAGGGAGTGAAATACACCGTGTATGTATTTAAAGAGTTTAGGCTGTTGAATTCCCTCTATTGCACCCTGTATGTTTTCAGAGAGTTTAGCCTGTAATTCCCTTCTCATGCACCCTGTATGTTTTCAGAGAGTTTAGCCTGTAATTCCCTCTCATGCACCATGTATGTATTTAAAGAGTTTAGGCTGTCGAATTCCCTCTAATGCACCCTGTATGTTTTCAGAGAGTTTAGCCTGTAATTCCCTCTCATGCACCCTGTATGTTTTCAGAGAGTTTAGCCTGTAATTCCCTCTCATGCACCCTGTATGTTTTCAGAGAGTTTAACCTGTAATTCCCTCTCATGCACCCTGTATGTTTTCAGAGAGTTTAACCTGTAATTCCCTTCTCATGCACCCTGTATGTTTTCAGAGAGTTTCGCCTGTAATTCCCTCTCATGCACCCTGTATGTTTTCAGATAGTTTAGCCTGTAATTCCCTCTCATGCACCCTGTATGTTTTCAGAGAGTTTAACCTGTCTAATTACCTCTCATGCACCCTGTGTGTTTTCAAGGAATTTAGCCTGTCCTCATTCCCACTTCTGTGGCTAAGCACACGTTGTAATTCAGTTGTCTGTCTCAGCAGAGAGTTAATGGGTACACACAGGATGTTAATGCTATGTCTCCTTCCATGAAAGCAGGAAGTGGGCACACTGCAGATTTATTGCAGGTTTTGTATCAGATGTTACAAAGAATTTTTTTTTAAGGTTATTATGCTGTTGGATATCTTTTAGAGCAGAGAGGAAGTTCTGAGTTCAGGTCCGCTTAATGCACTTTCCCCCCTCGGCTTATACCCGAGTCAATCATTTTTCCCAATTTTTTTTGGGGGGGGGGGTAAAAGTTGGGGGGTCGGCTTATACTTGGGTCGGCTTATGCATGGGTATATACGGTATATTGTGCCTAAAACAATATATAAGGATATGAGGGTCAAGGCCTTACCTCTCCAAGGGCCCTTTTCCACTAGCAATCACAATCACAAACTGTAACGATTGTGGAATTCTCTCCGTGATCAGCGCACAAGACGTGCGCTGACACTGCGGAAATCCTCCACAAGCGTATAATTTGCGGGAACCCAGCAAAAGGTGCAATGCACCTATAGAGGGAAATTTCTGTCGACAGGGGGAGCTGTGGAGTGCAGAGGAACAGCTCCTCTGCCCTGCCACACACGCCAGAAAGGAATTGCACGAAGGGAAGAAACGCAGGGCAAGATAGCCCTGAAAGAGATTGAGCAAAGGGACAGATTGTATGTGTGTGCACCAAACTAGTCACCAACCGGCGACGGTGCATACACAACAGCAGATATGAAGTAGGAACGCAATTGCGGGAGAGGCGATTGCCAGAGGTGACACAAGGCTACAGCAAGGCAGAGCATGAGAGTAGCAAAGGCACAGCAAATCATACAATGAGGAGATAAGGAAAATAATAAACGCTAACTAAACGCGGACACCGCACTCATTGGCGACAGTGCACGTGTTTATGCGCGGACCCCACGTGATAAGTACAACAGGGACAAGCACGCCTAACTAGCCACCGACAGGCAAACATAAAACAGAGGACGCGAGCGCTTGCTTAACGGTTACCTAACCGAGCCTCCAGCAAGCGTTCGTACCAGACAAGACAGATACACGGAAACAGGAATACATAAGAGATGTGATCCACTGCTCTTACCGTCAGAGCGAGTGTGATCCAAGTAAGGCAACAACAAAACAGAAGGGCCAACCAGCAACAACCGCTGCTCTGGTTAGCACCCCACAGACAGACAGAACAGGCAATACAAATAATGCAATCCTAACTGCACTAGGGAAACTGCCTAGTGCAGTTCCAGGAATTACTCTAGGCTAATCTTCAAACAAAGAGCAAGGCTGACACTACAGGCGAGTGTTCCACAGGACTAACTCTTATGACCAGCCACTTACTGTGGGAAACATAGCTCTTTATAGAGCAAGCCCACAAGGGATGTGGCTAGGCAATCTGCATGACAAACGTATGCAAATTCCTCAGCAGCAAGCTGCACAACTGACAAAAGGTCTCTCTTCCAGAGACCTGCAGAATGCAGACCTGAACAGTGGTCAAAAGGCTGCCTGCCTGCGCAGGCAGCCACGCGGATCTTCACACAAACGCTAGTAGTGACACACCAGTGTAACTGTAAAATATTTTTACTGAGCACACAAAGGCCTCAATTCACTAAGCTTTATCAAATGTTTGATAATTTATCTCATGGGTAAAATCTTATTTTGAATTCACTAAGGTGTTATACTGTATATTTATCGAATGTTTTATCGATAAAACGTTCAATACATGTATAACACCTTAGTGAATTCAAAATTAGATTTTATCCATGAGGTAAATTATCAAACGTTTGATAAAGTGTTTGATAAAGCTTAGTGAATTGAGGCCACAGTTGGACAACGCATTTCACGCGTACTCTCCTGCTTCCTCGGGTCAGTATAAACGGTGCCTACAATGATAAATGTAATTACTTTTAACTCACAGACCACATACAAATAGAAATGACTCAAGAACAAGAATTATCTTTTCCTCCTGATGGCTGGAGTGTATCTAAATATGTGCACTGTGCAGGTGATTAGTGGTGCTGACAGCTGGAGACTGGAGAGGGCCTGTACTGGCAGCTCAGACACACAAAAAGTTAGTATACCTTACACAGCTGTGTTTTCCCAAGCAGCATGAGATGGGACAAGTGCATGCAGGAGGGATCAGACGTCACCCACGCAAGCGCTGGAACTTCCTCCTACAGCCTGGGGTGTCCATGGTAATCTAGCCTAGCATCAGAAGCTGCCTCTTACCACCTCCATCTCCTTATAAAATAGCAATGCCAATGATACTGCTGCAATGTACTCCTGCTTGCAGGCCATATACTGCTGCTGACCTGTGGATCACATAAAGCGGTACTGTGGTCCTTGTGTTTAACAACCTGTGGTAGCAACCAATCCTGATGACTGCAGGACAGATGTCATCCACTCAAAACCCCTCTGCTGGATCTATATACCTGAAAGGAATAATCAGTGCTCATAGCACAACATTACTACCTCCATGAAATAAAAAACACAAACATGCAGTATAGGGTGGTGTGATGGGATCTTGCTTCACCCCTAATTTGGGTTACTTTTACATGGAAAGATGGGAGCAGGTGGTGGTTATTAAGGACAACGTTGGTGCATTGGGGACCTGTTTATTTGTTACAAACACAAACCGAAAAAAAGGGTATACCAGGGAATAAAAGTACAAACACGTGCTGTACATAAAGACCCTAGGGTCTTTATGTACAGCACGATGCACATTTTCTAGCACTTTTCTGTAAATAGCCTCCCTTTAGAGGGTGTGTATAGGATCAGCACCAGTGAGGGGTTAGCTGAGGTGATCTATTATATCACAGCATGCGACCATACTCAGGTCCGTACCACCCTTAGCAGTGATTACTCTAGTCGACCTGTGGGATAGCTACACCCCACTCATATACTGCAATAGAGTGGAGGGGGATCAGCCAGGACCCCCGCAGTATACGACTTTTGTACCTAATTCCGGTTTTCACTGCTTGAGTAACAATTATTCTGTATTACAGTTTTAAGAATTACTATTTAAGATATTTAGCAGGTATATAACACCTGAGTTAATACCAATAGGGCATGTCATATTGACAATTCTGTTTATTTGTTAGAAAGGTGGTGAAGACTCACAGGAGAGAGTTATAATGCTGAAACACGGGCCTTACTTGTTTGAAAGTACTTTTTGTGGCAAGTGAGTGAAAATTATTTTAACATAGCACAAATGTAAGGGCTTAAAGAGACTCCGAAGCCTCCTTAAAATCAAGTTTTTATTTTAAAAAGCTCTTAAGCATGTTTGCCCTAACTAAAACGCTGCATCCCCGCAGCTGAAAACTAAACTTATCCCCCCAAACCCCCCGGGGCACACTGTGGGGAGCGCTTCCGTGAGAGGCAGAACTTTTGGCTGTAGCTCTGCCTCTACACACGGCCATCTGCGGCGGACTCCGCCTCTCCCCACCCCTCTCAGTCTTCTTTCACTGAGAGGGGCAGGGAGAGGCGGAGCTATGCGCAGATTGACGCACATGGAGGCAGAGCTGCAGCTGAGAGCTCTGCCTCCCAGGGCAGCAAAATCCACGACCAAGAAAGTCCTGGATTTTGCGGGGGGGAGTTAGGGGCGAATTTAGTTAGATTTCAGCTGTGGGGATGCAGCGTTTTAGTTAGGGCAAACATACTTAAGAGGTTTTTAAAATAAAAACTTGATTT
This sequence comes from Hyperolius riggenbachi, assembly GCF_040937935.1. NCBI lineage: Eukaryota > Metazoa > Chordata > Amphibia > Anura > Hyperoliidae > Hyperolius > Hyperolius riggenbachi. The sequence continues at coordinate 195,545,275 of NC_090649.1, forward strand.
TAAGGAGGCTTCAGAGTCTCTTTACGTTTTAGAGGATGTAACAAACTGGACACAGGAGTGTTTCTCCTATTTGGAAAATTGTTTTATAAAGCATTCTTATGGATGTACTGTAACCAGTAAGCTAAGGTGACTAAAATACATTCAGTTATGCCTTAACATTCTTTTTTCCTTCTCTTTTAGCCCTTTTCAATCTAATCCCTGTGGGTCTGCGGGTGGTTGCAATACAAGGAGTTAAAGCAGGACTCTATGCATCAATGAATGGTGAAGGCTTTCTCTACAGCTCAGTAAGTCCCTTCTTTCTATATATCCCAATGACTGCAACATAAAAGAGAAAGTTAAAATAAAATCTGATACAAAATATTCAAATAAAATGTATTGAAATCCAAATGATTTATGCAAATTATATAAACTTTATTTGAAGGAGTAATAGAACTGAGATAAGAAATGATGTTATGTGATGGAGCTGTTTGTTACATCCATTAATGCATGCATTCCATTTGCAACATCTGAACACAAACCGGGTCGAATTTCTGGACAGGCCACATAGGCCCCGGGCCTCGGCCGGCTGCAGCCCCAGGGGTCACCTGTACTTGACAAAGGGCTGGCTACATATGAAAGAGAAGTCTGCAAATGGAGAACAACACATAAAAAAGGGAAGCTGATGCCCAAGGGAGCTGTAAATGAAAGAAAGGGGCTGCAGTACATGAATGTTACCCATAAAAGAGGGGGCTGCACATTGAATGGGAGGGGCCCTGCTGTACATGAAAGGGAAGCCCAAACATACTTGGCCTAGAAGCGGAAAAAGTACAAATCTGGCCTTGAAGACACAGCGACATAGCATATAGTGTATGTAACTTTGTATAGTGCATGGTGCATGCCAGTTGCCATTTAGGCTTACATGTGATAATTGGATAAGAAGTCATAGATTTATTGGAAAGTGTTATCCTCCACTATACTATCTAAATTGACACATTTATCCATAAACATTATTATTATTAAAACTCTTTTACATAAACTAATTTGTTATTTACAGTTTATGGCCTTGTCACATTAGCAAAGTGGCCCTTCCACTTCAGCAAAGCAGATTCACTTTTAGATCAATATTTTTAATTTATAGAGACACTCTTCTGAATAACATGATAGTGACGGCTTAACAAAATGATTGCGTGATACCGCTACTCAAAAGAGCCTATTTTTAACTATGGCGATCAGCATAATCCCCAGAAAAGTGATTGTACATGCAGAATTCACAGCACGTTTCAGATCACTATTTCTCTAAAAATACTGATCAGCTAAAATGATTGCCACTTTTATAAGGGATTGACACTTTTCAGTGAATGCAACTTTACTGTTATTTAAAGTGGTATGAAACTCAGCATTTCCTCTTTGATTTTAAAATTATTTACAGCATAAAATCTACTACAAAAAATGTAGTAGAACAGCATTCAAACAGTTAAACACAGCACTTTGTTCTTCAGTGGAAAGCTCCTTGCTTCAGTAGGCAGCTATCTTTTGTTTACATTGCTTTGTCAGATACATTTAGTAAACAGCCAGCAGTGTGCACACATTGTAGAACCAGAGAGAGGTGAGAAATTATCACTAGATATATATTAATATATAAACACAGCAGCTATGCAATAAAATGCAATGGCAGCTTTCAAAACAGATCACATTTGGTAATTTCTCATTTGTAAACAGACAATATCACGTGCACAAAAGCAAATATAGCTGTACGGGTAATGAAAAGTAGTAAAACACATTTTTATTGAATGTTATCTTAGAGTTTTTATCCCACTTTAATAGTACTTAGTTGAAGATCACTATATTTATAAGTTGATGATCAGCAGAAATTCCTAGATCAAAAAATTCTCCAATTTAAAGGGGGGATATGCCATAGGCTCTAGTGTTTGTTTCAAACATCCAGTTTGCTCCAGATCCCCACATTAAAAAGTTGTGCAATGCAGTTGGAATGTAAGTGGTTAGGTAATCCAAGCCACTTTTTCTGATGAGGAGTAATGGTCACCGCTGCCTATCTGTTCCCTCATTCTGGATGGTTGATGATATAACGGTTTTTCTGATTTGATGCAAATTTGGGTGCATTTTGTAAACAGATTAAAATTGGACCAATCCAAAAATAAAAAAGGGGGGTACATATTTTGGGGCAATGATTTATTTCAACCTTCTTTAACGTGACACTATAGCAAAAAAAACTCATGATATAATGAAATGGTTGTATAGTACAGATAATTAAGACAGCATTCGTAGCAAAGAAAATAGTATCATATTTTTATTTTCAGGTATATAGCTTTTTTAACATTGCATAATTCTCTAATAATTGCAGTTTCCACAATACATGCAGCATTTTAAATGATTTCACGGAGCAGGCTACTGGCCCTTTGAACTTTTCTCTGCAGAAAAACCATAAACAAAGAAGAAACAATGAGATAAAGTTGAGATAAGTGCTTCAAAAGACAGTGCTGTTCACAACTTTATAAAGTCACAGAGCTCACAGAAACTCTTTTGCACAGATAACTGAAGTTTCTTAACTCTTCCTGTACTGGAAACAATATTAGACTCATATCTGTGTTAATAATGTTTTACTTCTTAGCTGTACACATACAAATCATTATATCATAAGTTTATTTTCACTTCAGATTCCCTTTAACTTCCATCTAAAGTCCAAAAGTATATAGGCATATGGTTAATTGAACGCAACATTTCCAGCTGTTTTTTAGCTATAAAATTTGAAAAACATGCACTTGTCTTCATATTAAAACTTTTATAAACATGAATGTGAGTTTAACAAAATGTCTCCTTGGTGCTAAAGAAAGTAGAATGCCCAGCTGAACATTTTATTTCCTTTGTGCAGATAATCTCAGTGCTGCTGCCATGGAGGCAATGAAAACTGAAAACATTGTTCTAACTAAATACTGATTTTAGAACATTACTCATATACTTTGTACATCCAGTGCATGTTTGGGCGTGTATAACATTTCCACACATAATATGATCTTTGTGTCCTTTGGACCTCAGCTTTTACACCACACAAATGAGAACACTTTGTTGCAAGTGTTGACTTGTTCGTGTTGTTATTTACTTTTCATTTGCATAAAAGCATACCTTTTTTTGTTTTCAGGTTTTTCTTGTGATCTTTGAGGTAGAATATAGAACACGAATATCTGATAAATGACCATCAAAAAATATGGATCCTGACATACGAAGGGCCTTCCAGGTCATCAGGAAATAATTGTGATCTTGCAGATTTGGCATTTATTTATTAAAATTTGTTTGCTGTTAAGTAGCAAATATAATACACTATCGTCTTGGTCACATAGGGCCACTGTGAGGTTTTCTGAAAGGTTGCTTAGTTGTGTAGTTACACTAATAAGCAGGGCTTCTGCAGCAGGAGCTGTATTGTACATCTTGGAGATTGTTATAAAGAAGAAAATCTGTGCGTATACATGATTACACTACATTTCCAGTAACATGTACTATGGTTAAGTATAATCAATGAGATTCAAGTGAAAGTGGCAGACTTAAAAAGAATGACCCAAGGAGCCAAACTGCATATTTATTTATTTATTTATTTTATTGTATTTATAAAGCACCAATATATTATGCAGTGCTGAATATATATGGCATATGGTAGTAACCCATATTGATATAGGTACTAGCCGCTCAGCGGTGCTCAATGATAGACACTGGGCCCGATTTAATTCACTTTTTCTCCTAGGAGATAATTTGTCATTTTCTATTTGAAATAACCTTTGCACTCTGCTATTGAAAAGGTATCAAAAAGTAGGTGAAAAGGTACTGTCTACATTTTTCTGAGTCTGATTTTGTTCTGCGTGTGCATTGATGGTCGTCAATGATTTCCAGCCATGGAAAATTTTCTACCGGATACAGATCATGTACGGCTTTGCACCAGTAGATATTAGACAGGATTTCTGCTCCAATCTTGTATCAGTTAAGCTTCTGCTGCCTCCAGTAGCTCGCTCGTACTAAGAATGAGCATGCCCAAGTCATATTCCACTGATATTTTTAACTGTTTCCTTAGATTGGAACTTTTTATTGAACCAAACATCTGATATTTTCAAAAAAAATTGAACAGTGTATGCCTAGCATTATGTTTTGGCTGCATTCAATATTGATGTCTCGTATGTAAAGTCAAGGTAGCAGTACTAATTGAGATCAGTGCAAGATTTCTTAGTTCGAAGTGTCCAACAATGCAGGACAATGGATCATTTAATGGCACTGTCTTTGAATACAAAATAAAGCAGGCATAGATAAGTTCAGTGTTTATATTAAGTTACATGACACAAGTGTGACACGACTAGTAGGTGTCACTGCAGCTATTTTGATAAAGCATAACAGTAGCAGACAGTGAAAGCTGCTTTAGAAACAAATGTTAAAAATACCACTTGTAAAGTGTGATCTCCTACACTTTCTATGTGTGTTTCATGGTCCTGTTTTAGAAGCTTTGATCAATTAGTATAAAATCTGTATTGGACTGTTTTATAAATCATCAAGGTATTCTTGTTTTTGCTATTCTATGTGAAGTACATATTTATCTGCTGCATATGTAAATTCCTCTGAAAGCACTTCTAACATCAATGTGATACTTACTATTTAATCATACAGGCCAAATTTCCTTGTAAAACAATGTAAATCAATGACAGCCTACTAATTCTGTTTAATGTTAAATGACTTTACTGTCTGCTCTGCACAGTCTCAGTCTTCTAGTTTTACCACCGTTCAGCTGATCACAGCTTTAACATACCACTAAGAAAGTCTGCCAGATTCATGATCAGGGTCATTATATAGCCTGATGCTGTAGGCGCTAGAGTGAGAAGCAGGATTGGCAACTTGCTCATTGTACAACACAAGGTTCCAGGAGCTCCATAAGTATCTTATTTTGCTGCTGCTTATCCTCAGCCCCTCCCTTATCAGTGAGATATACAGTACTTGTTCTGCGTTACCCAGCATTCTTGGAATGTAGAGTGAAAAACGTTGTCCTCAACGCTCGGCTGTTGGGCTCACTAACTGAAGATTTCCTTCTGTATGGAGTCTCATCCTATCAGCAGCTTGGCTCAAAGGGAGACCCTGAAGCATAGTGTTTGCATGACCTTTTTGGAGGCATGTTTTATAAAGACTTGCATGGGATTGTAACAACGTATAATGCATATTGATGTAAAGCCTCTGATGAAGCAACCTGCTGCAAAACGTTGCAAAACATACCTCAGGGATCTTTCACACTACATGCAATTCCGATTTTTGATGAGAATAAAAAAGTCCTGCATGCTGAGTTTTTCTTCTTGTATTATTAGCATCCAGTGCAAATCGGAATCACAAATTGGAATTGTGATTTGCAGTGTAGAAGATGCCTGACTGTTGTTACAGTATTACTAATTTAGCTGATTGTTGTGACTTGACAAATATACATCGCTTCTGTTTTATTTATGTTAGGGCCCTTTTCCACTACTTTGCGTTTTGCAATCTGATTCCAAACGCTAATAGATTGCAAAACGCAAAGTACGGTAAAACTAATAGAAACCAGGGCTGTGAAGTCGGAGTCGAGGAGTCGGAGTTGGTGATTTCATAAACTGAGGAGTCGGAGTCGGGAGTTGGATGATTTTGTACAAAAGCCACAGCCCTGGTAAGTATTAGACTAAGGAGTCGGGGTCGAGGAGTCAGAGCAATTTTGGGTACCTGGAGTCAGAGTTGGAGTCTACAAAAGCAATACACCTGTGATGGGCCAAAATGTCGCATATGCGGAATTTTTCGCATTGAAATTTGCATTTTTGCATCATAATTGTAATGCGAAATTTCAGGGAAAACTGTAATTGATTTCATATGTAATAGTAGTATTTCATAATTTCGCATAATTTTTTGCCTAATTTTCACGCAATTTTCATGAAATTTTGTGCCGACTTTGGCAGTTAATAGCAAAGCCACCATACATGCTATTTCTACTAAAATTGGTACATATGTTAAGGAGAGTATTGAGTACAAGTCAGAATTTTTCAAAAAGACATTGTAGTTTTTAAGAAAATCGATTTTAAAAATGCAAAGAAAAATGGTTTTTAAACTGTCATTTTTCCAAGTTTAAAAACCATTTTTCTTTGCATTTTTCAATTTTCTCAAGAACTATAAGGTCTTTTTGGAAAATTATTTTTTTCCCTTGTACTCACTATTCCCTTTAACATAGGAAGCAATTTTGGTGTCAGTAGCATGTATGGGGGCTTTGCTATTAACCTTCAAAGTCAGCATAAAATTACATGAAATTTAGCAAAATTATGCAAATTTTTATGCGAAATTACGAATGACTAAGAAATCAATTTATTTAGCAAATCGTCATTACGTATAGACGTAATTGCGAAAATGTACGTGAAATTTTGCCAAATCGTAATTTTTCTGATTACGATCATCACTGCTGTACACTTCCAGCTCTGCTGTACAAAAAATAAAAAATTGCTCCAAAAATCACTAGGCATACCTAGAAAATCACTAGACACATGCCTGGAATCGCTTAGAAAAATAGCTTCAAAAAACGCTTAGCGTTTTCAATTACGCTAGTGCTTTTAGGTTTGCACTGGCCCTAAGTCTTTGTTATAGAAATGTGGTAGTATTTGTAAAAACCTCCCACTCCTGGAATGAGTAGAACAGGGGACGCTCTCTTGGGTCTTTTCCCACTGGCCACATTTGCGATGGCATTTTTGGATCGACACAATTTGCCAATTGCAAGGGCAGGACGATTTACATGTTTATCCCACTGTCCCCTTTCCACTACTGCGCTTTGTTGTCTGGCCAATCACTAACGATCTGCAAGCAGACTTTTCTTTGTGAATGCCATTGTCCTGTATTAGGGTTTTCAACACCCGCTGTGAGTTGCCACAAAAAATATGCACAGTTTTATAGTGAAAATAGTGATCGGCATCAGAGCGCATTTGCAATCCGATTGTGATTTTTGGTGGAAAATTAGAATATTAATCCTTAATGCTTCTACACACACATGTGTTGCTATGTGGATGTCAGCAATGCATATATTGTAGGACATTAGACAGTACATACACAGCATTGTCTTTACATTCCCACGTATGCACTGCACAACAGTGGGAACTAAGAATGCACTGCTGCATGCATTGTGGTCCATAGCACTCTGAATGGGATCAAAACAGGTGCTGCACATTGCTGTAAAATGCATGGCCACCTGGGTTGCATAGTGTGCACATGCCCTAAAACGTGGCTGTGCTTGTGTTTTACAGAATTACTTGTTTAACTACTATTTCAGTATATAGCCCTAGCCAATAAATGCTATCAGTGTTGTACAAAACGTTCTGCTTTAACTAATGGCTATAATAGTGCAATATTCTACTACAGCCATACAACAATATAAATCACAGGAGAAAGCAGCAGTGTTCCAGAAAGTGACCTTTCTCAACCTTTATTAGAGACCTGAGGTAAATCACAAATCATGCCATGTCTGCTCTCATCAGCATGACAGATATTTCCCCTCTGCTCATATTTCAAAAGAACTGGAAGTGAAAATAAACAGATGAGAGAAACCATTGTACCAATATGTTTAAGCCTAAATAGGATTTTCCTGAAATCCCATAGTCTTATTTTGGTTTTAAAGGTTAAAAACCTAGGTGTAAAGTTATGACTATAACTATCGCAGGTGAATTACTTTTTGTTTATTTAGCTCCCATACAGACTAAAACTGTAATGAACTTTGCATCGGTGTCCTGCACACAGAAGTGCTTTTCTCAGCCACACATGTTTTATGACTTTAAAGAGACTCCATAACAAAAATTGCATCCTGTTTTTTATCATCCTACAAGTTCCAAAAGCTATTCTAATGTGTTTTGGCTTACTGCAGCACGTTCTACTATCACCATCTCTGTAATAAATCAACTTATTTCTCTCTTGTCAGACTTGTCAGCCTGTGTCTGGAAGGCTGCCAAGTTCTTCAGTGTTGTGGTTCTGTGATGCATCTCCCCCCTCCAGGCCCCTCTCTGCACACTGCTGTGTGTTATTTAGATTAGTGCAGCTTCTCTCTGCTCTATTATCTTTTACAAGCTGGATAAATCTTCCTCTGAGCTGGCTGGGCTTTCACATACTGAGGAATTACATACAGGCAGAGCTGTCTGCACTCTGCAGGAAGAAACAGCATGACACTTCAGTGGAAGATAGCTGTAGGGGGAAAGAAACACACAAATGATCTCTTGAGATTCAAAAGGAAGGGTGTATACAGCCTGCTTGTGCATGAATGTATTTTCTATGTGTGGACATACTGTACATCAACCTACTTCCTGTTTTGGTGGCCATTTTGTTTGTTTATAAACAAACTTTTTAAAACTGTTTTTAACCACTTTTAATGCGGCGGGGAGCGGCGAGATTGTGACAGAGGGTAATAGGAGATGTCCCCTAACGCACTGGTATGTTTACTTTTGTGCGATTTTAACAATACAGATTCTCTTTAAGTTAGTTGTTGGTGAGAGTTAGGCTGCATTTTACTTCCCCATCTGCTGAAAAACTGTAATGTATAGCCTTGGGGTAATAGCCTTTGCTGTGAGGAAAAAGAACACAAACCAAGTTATGTGTATTAGCACAGTTCACATGTGTTTAAAGTCTTTTTACATTTTGAAGAATGCAGGAAGATGTGTCAGATGAAGGAAAGCAAGACCAGGAATATCTTATAGACATCTCGCCAGTATATCCCTAAGGGATAAACAAAATAAATCATTTTGGCATTTACCATCAGTTGCTTTTATTCCAATGACCTAGTTGTAGCTAGTTACCATCAGGTTATAACATCAGAGTAGACGTAACACTGAGTAAATTGAATAACGGCAGCTGTAACCAATGATATCTAATATTTGATGTCCTCCATAAAAAGTAATGGCTTTTAAACAAATAATTAAACATTATGCAGAAAAAATAAGAGTAAGCTTAATAATATACACGTATTATTTATATATATATATATATATATATATATATATATATATATATATATATATATATATATATATATATATATATATATATATATACGACACATGCACCTTTTTACTATGGAAATGTAAAAAAAAAATCTGGCAAATAAATAATATTCGAAACAACTGCCTTATGTCTCAATTAACAGCTAAGATACAATTAAGACTACTTATTGAGCTACTAGTAATTCAACTACCAACAAATGGGAATCTTATGCGTCTTGTAGATGTAGCATTAAGCAAATGCTCAATTATTGCAGCTGTGAACCTGAGTTAGATGGAAAAATACTTGTCCCTTGAATGAGAATACCATAATGCATTAAATAAACATATCCTCTAAGTTATACCGGTTCATTTCTAAATACTTGTTCCTTTTGCTTTCATTACAAATTGACGGATTGTTAAAAATATCATTTTATACCTATAGTTACAGATTACTCAGCCAACTCATGGTGAACCAGAACTCATTGGAGTGTGTAAGGGGCTACATTTTACAAAAAAGCTATGGAAAACAAAAATTTGCTTTCTTAAAACAGAAAGTGTTTGCAATAATTCAGGTTGGAGTTAGCTCCGAGATTTCTCCCAGTGCATCACTGCTGAAATATGCAAATTACCCATCGTTGTCCCTGTGAGCTAAACACACCTTCAGATCTACTGGAATATATTTCATTCCAACAGATCTGGAGGTGTGGCTAGCTCACAGGGACAACGATGGATAATTTGCATATATTCAGCAGTGATGCACTGGGAGAAATCTCAGAGCTAACTCCAACCTGAATTATTGCAAACACTTTCTGTTTTAAGACAGCACATTTTTTTCCCATCTTATACCTATTAAAAGATTCTGCGCAAAGTCACTAGTTTAACTTTAAGTATTGATGTTTTCTGCTTTGTTAATAATGATAAGTAATTTCTACCACACAGAACGCATCCATTCCCTCAAAGATACTCTTTTACTTCTTGACTTGTCAATGCAGCAATCAGTTACTCTAGGTATTTATTATTTATTCCCAGGGCAATAGTCAGAAAGCTGGTTAGAGACAAACAACAAACCTGGACGCACACTCATGCTTTAAAAGCACCATTATTTCTGCTGCCTGATACTCTGCTTACAGAGGCATGACAGCACTTTGCACATCAACTTGGAAAAACCTGGGCAATTATTTTGTGTCCACACAGTAAATATCAAAAGAGAGGGACATCAGCTGCACCTCAAACAGTAATGATGACCTTAATATCTGAAGTAAACGGGGAAGGGGGGGGGGGGGGGTGTCTATTATCAATATAGGTTAGTATGTTTGCAGAAGAAAACATTAGTTACATCATTTGAGAAGAGGCGCCATGTGACTCTGCATATGTTGTGACATCACTTATGCATCAGTGTCATGTGGTACAGGTGTTCGTGGTTAGAGTGAACACTGGAAGAGGCCAGTAGTCATGCCTGCAGAGAGGTGAGACTTTGAGCACTGGGACAATTTACACTTGGGGGACACCGGCCTAGGGTCCATTCGTTATCACAATATGGAACACTGTTACCACCGTGCACCTGATCGAGACTTTTGGGAATGCGATTTTTCCACCACTAACCGATTTTGCCCAGAAATCAATCAAAAGATAGATCAGACAGCCATGTTGCGGGATCAATTCTTGTCCGATTCGCTAAATTATTGTTTTGGAAGGTCAACTGGGACACAGTATTGAGTAGTGTATGGTTACCCTTAAAGTGAGGATGAGGGTTGGGAAAAGGGCATAAGAGTAGTGTACATAAGGGAGTTAGGATGTCATTTAAATAATGGATTTTTAAATGGGAATTTAAAACTCCGGTTCCTATGGTCAAAATCCGTAGAACTCCCAAGAATCTGACGCCAAAAGATATATACAGTGGTGTGAAAAACTATTTGCCCCCTTCCTGATTTCTTATTCTTTTGCATGTTTGTCACACTTAAATGTTTCTGCTCATCAAAAACCGTTAACTATTAGTCAAAGATAACATAATTGAACACAAAATGCAGTTTTAAATGATGGTTTTTATTATTTAGTGAGAAAAAAACCTCAAAACCTACATGGCCCTGTGTGAAAAAGAAATTGCCCCCTGAACCTAATAACTGGTTGGGCCACCTTTAGCAGCAATAACTGCAATCAAGCGTTTGCGATAACTTGCAACAAGTCTTTTACAGCGCTCTGGAGGAATATTGGCTCACTCATCTTTGCAGAATTGTTGTAATTCAGCTTTATTTGAGGGTTTTCTAGCATGAACCGACTTTTTAAGGTCATGCCATAACATCTCAATAGGATTCAGGTCAGGACTTTGATTAGGCCACTCCATAGTTTTCATTTTGTTTTTCTTCAGCCATTCAGAGGTGAATTTGCTGGTGTGTTTTGGGTCATTGTCCTGCTGCAGCACCCAAGATCGCTTCAGCTTGAGTTGACGAATAGATGGCCGGACATTCTCCTTCAGAATTTTTTGGTAGATAGTAGAATTCATGGTTCCATCTATCACAGCAAGCCTTCCAGGTCCTGAAGCAGCAAAACAACCCCAGACCATCACACTACCACCACCATATTTTACTGTTGGTATGATGTTCTTTTGCTGAAATGCTGTGTTACTTCTACGCCAGATGTAACGGGACACGCACCTTCCAAAAAGTTCAACTTTTGTCTCGTTGGTCCACAAGGTATTTTCCCAAAAGTCTTGGCAATCATTAAGATGTTTTTTAGCGAAATTGAGACGAGCCTTAATGTTCTTTTTGCTTAAAAGTGGTTTGCGCCTTGGATATCTGCCATGCATGCCGTTTTTGCCCAGTCTCTTTCTTATGGTGGAGTCGTGAACACTGACCTTAATTGAGGCAAGTGAGGCCTGCAGTTCTTTAGATGTTGTCCTGGGGTCTTTTGTGGCCTCTCGGATGAGTTTTCTCTGCGCTCTTGGGGTAATTTTGGTTGGCCGGCCACTCCTGGGAAGGTTCATCACTGTTCCATGTTTTTGCCATTTGTGGATAATGGCTCTCACTGTGGTTCGCTGGAGTCCCAAAGCTTTAGAAATGGCTTTATAACCTTTACCAGACTGATAGACCTCAATTACAGTACTTTTGTTCTCATTTGTTCCTGAATTTCTTTGGATCTTGGCATGATGTCTAGCTTTTGAGGTGCTTTTGGTCTACTTCTCTGTCAGATAGCTCCTATTTAAGTGATTTCTTGATTGAAACAGGTGTGGCAGTAATCAGGCCTGGGGGTGACTACAGAAATTGAACTCAGATGTGATAAACCACAGTTAGGTTATTTTTTAACAAGGGGGGCAATCACTTTTTCACACAGGGCCATGTAGTTTTTGAGTTTTTTTTCTCACTAAATAATAAAAACCATCATTTAAAACTGCATTTTGTGTTCAATTATGTTATCTTTGACTAATAGTTAACAGTTTTTGATGAGCAGAAACATTTAAGTGTGACAAACATGCAAATGAATAAGAAATCAGGAAGGGGGCAAATAGTTTTTCACACCACTGTATGTATCTACTTTGTTACTAATATATATATATATATATATATATATATATATATATATATATATATATATATATATATATATATATATACAGTATAAAATGTATTTTACAGATCCCATCTTGTAAGCTACCTTTTATATTAAACAGTATAAAATTAAAACCTTGTATCATACAAAGCTGTATCTGTGCATTATGAAAATGGTTCATGAGCAATGGAGCAAAGAGGAAAAAATAGCACACGTGTTAAAGTAAAAGATGACACTGAGGAAGCAAATACATTAATTTGCAGAGGTGTAAAGTCAGCTTCCTGATGCATAAGCTCACAAATGTTTTTGAACAGGAACTCAATAATCATAAATGCTGTATAATATACAGTATGTACACCACTAAAGAAAAATAACTTCCTCAGCATATGTTGAACTAGTATTAACTTATAAAATGTGATATCAGTTATGTTACTAACTGCCCCTCAGAGGGGCTCATAATATAATCCTTACAATATACCATAGGGCCAATTTAGGGGGAAGCCAGTTAACTTAGGGAGGTGGAAGGAAAATGGTGTGTCTGGAGGAATTCTGGGCAGTAGAAGCCAGCACTAGGGGAACAGAGAGGAGAGGTCTCTGATCACCATGGACTCCAATGGATGAGGTGAGAGATGTGCTGCTGCTGCTTTATCTATACATGGGGAGCAGAGGAGGACACAGGGGGCCGAGGACACAAAGGGGGACACAGAGGACACCAAGGGGGACACAGAGGACACATAGATGACACATAGGGGACACAAGAGGTATAAGGAGGACACAATAATTGGGGGCAGAACGTCTACAAGCTGCCCCTGGACTATGGAGGCACCAGGCAGGGCTGTGGAGTCAGTCGAGGAGTCTGAGCAGTTTTGGATGATTTCTGTACCCACTCCATAGCCCTGGCACCAGATTCAGTATATATTTTTTCCCTTGTTTTTGTCCTCTGAATCTAGGTGCATCTTAAAGTCTTTGGTAAAGGAACTTCCTTTATGGATCAAGGGTCAGTCGACATAGCAATTGAACATTGGTCTAGAAGGCCCAATCTTTTACTTGATTTTTGTTTAATTCCGTGCTTTTATTTAACTCTAATCTGGAAATTTGGAAGCATGCGGCTAATGGACAGTTTGGGCGCTGCTGTTGCCACTAATGCAAATATAGGGTATTAGGTGCCAAGAGCAGAAATTTTCAGTTTTTGAAATGTATTGTTTTTGATGGCGTGGGTAGGGATGGGACGCTTAGAGTTCGGCTTCAGTGAAGTGGGGGGTGTTTAAGGTCAGGCGTCAGGAAGGGGGGTTTTAAGGTTAAGCGGGGGGGGGGGGGGGTTCGTTTAAACTTAGGCGTCAGGGAGGGGGGTTTAAGGTTAGGGGTGGAGGGTGGTTTATAGCTAGGCATCAGGAAGTGGGGCTTTCTAGACATGGGGGGGTTACCTTTGGGGGCGTCAGAAAGGTGGATTTAACGTTAGGCATGAGGGGTGGTTTAATTCATACATCGGCAGGGGGGTGATTAAAGTTAGGCATCTCTGGTTTCGGTGAAATCTTACTGATATTCTAATATTGGCTATTCCACTGTCCCCAAATTTCCTTGCGCCCTTTTTTGCATAAGCTTAACACTATACCAAACAGCAATACAGTAAGATCAGCGGTTTCCTCCTACATTTATAAGTAATTCAAATTATTTAACAGTGCTTCCTAATCTTATTTGAACACCTGGAACCCAGTATAGGCTGCTAAGTTACTAGAGATGGTTGAGGGTACACTCAAATGACTTGTAAGCTCTGGAAACACTCCATGATCTATAAAAATGTAATTCACAAATGTTGGCATAAGGTTGAAGTTAGTTTAATGTTACCATAATATTATATTCCAGAAATGTTAATAAATGTTGTAAATTTCAAACCAGAACTAGTTAATAATGCTACCTAGTAGCATATGCTGCAATCTCCAGCATTCTCCCTTCACTGATACTTGCCACCTAGCCCCTTCTCCTGCAAATATACTCCCCCACTGTCTCATTGACACAGAGAGAGGTGGAAGTGCCACAACACCATGACTCTCCTGTTTCTCAGTGCAGTGCACACAATCACCTCACTGCACATGCCCATTGAAAGCACACATAAGACAGAAACTGTGGGGCCCTTGGAGCATCACTCCACCCCACCACAAATAACAGTGGCACAGGGCAGTGACAATAACTCTGCTCAGATGCAGCCCAGCTGTCCATTTAGTTTGGATTGTAGCACCCAAATACCTGTTTTAGGAGTGCCCAGACACCCGCTATCATAACTGGAAGCTCTGACATAGTTACTGGCTACCTTTATGCAAGTCTCTGTTTTGCAAGATATTTTAGTCACGTATGAATTAAACCTTGCCTCACCTCATCATCTCGGAACAATCACAAAGGCATGAAACAGACATTTGATGCTATATTTTAAAGGACCATTAAGTCTAAATGTAAGTTCTCTTCTCTGGAAAGGTATCTAATTTTCAGAGACATAAAAGTTCTTGTACCGTGGGGACACTTAAGATACTTGACATTATTTACAACCTTGCAAGGAAATTCAGTGACCTGCGTGTTACAAAACTTTTTTAAAATTCCTCAAAATCCTCATAGTATCCTTTGCTGGCCATTTGGCTGGACTTGGCATTCTTCAGGCATTCTTCATTCCTGATTGTATGGTGCATGCAGACTGTTGTATTGAGTAGAGTAATTAGAGGCTCTGCTTAGGTGTGATAGGATAGGAATTTGGACTTGACACTTTATCCTTCTTGCAGTTTCAGACCGTACAGAGTTCTAAAACTTTACATTCATTAGTTCAACTAATTTGTACCCAAGGCATGTTGTGTTGCTGCTGTGCAAATGGCAGGGTACTACTGCAGGTTTATATTATTAATGTATTTTCTTTGTTCACTTTACTTACATCTTTACTTATAATACATTAAACATAAGCTTGTCTACTTTGTGGCCATAGCTATGATGACACCTTGGATTTTGGTGGTTAAATGGGAAAGAAGTTGAGGCATTTACTTTCCTTCTCCACCATTGAAGATACTATTAAAGTCCCATTGGCTTTAAAGGACACCCGACATGAAAATAAACTAATGAAATAAACAATTGTATCTATCTTCCTTCTCCTAAAAATTACTTTTTAAAATATTCCACAGTTTGATTTTATGTTTAAATTTACTTTTTAAGTTTTAACTGTTTTATAGTTTTTGCTCAATGACATATCCATTGAAGTATGCCAGAGCTAAAATCTATGAACTGTTGACCCTTTATATCTCTTTCCTGCTTTCAGAAGCCATTTTCTGCTAGGAGAGAGTTTTATAGTTTGAATTTCTTATCAGTGAGAGTCACACTGTAGTCATTTCCTGTTTGAGTCAAGAGTCAGCCACTTACATACCTGATATTTAACCCTTTCAGGCAGAGAAATAAAAAAAAAGAAACACAGCATAGTTAGTTGTATGTTAGGCACTATACATTCCCATGTCTATCTCATCATGTCACATGTCACCTTGTGTATCCTTTAAAGGCAGGCAGACTTTTTAAACCTTCAAGGCATCTCTGCAGCCACAATTTCTTTAAAAAGGTGTACAACGTATCCAAAAACCCGGACAGTGGCATGGTGGGGAGGATGAATGGCAAAATATTTGCCAAAACATATATATTTTATGCAAACGTTTTTTAACCATTTTTAAAGAATGTCAATGGCTTCCAACTTTAGCAGTTAATAGCAAAGCCCCAGTACATGCTGGAATTATGCAATCTGGCTATCCCAGCTTGCATGGGTGACAGGGGGTTAAAGCATCTAGGTAGAGGGGACCCTATTCTTTTAAATTTAACCATGATTTGGCCATTAAAAAATCCTGAGCCACTTTAACTCCTTGTCACCCATGCAGGCTGGGATAGCCAGAATGCAGAGCCCAGAGCATGTGGGCTATGTAGACTGAGCTATACCAGTCCACATAGTCCATGGTATGAAGGGCTCTGGTAAAGCCAAGCCTTCACCACTCTGGTAGAGCCCTTGTCCAAGGACAAGGGCCTCTTCCCCACCTCCGATGTCCAGTAGGAGGTAGGAGCATTTGACGCCCTGGGGTGGGGATGTTCATGGTTGCATCTAGGAGTCCACTTTAAGAAGATGATCCCCAGTTAACCACTCCCACCCCAGGGGAAATGAGTATAGGGGCACTGATGTATTTCTACAAGGAGGTATAATGAAATAAGAAAGCAACCATGAAAATATTCCTTTCATGTTCTTAAAGTGGATCTGAGGTGAAGCTTGGCACCTTTCATTAATGTGACTGTTATAGATACTTTTTAAGGCAATCTTCTCCTCAAAAAGTTTATTTTTTTGTTTTCTTACTTTATTGCCTCATAAATTAATAATGCCACTCCCCCAGCCCTTCCAGCGCCTCAGCGTTTCCAGTCCCATGACCCACATGCTTAAGGGAGCTCAGTCTCGGCAGGAGGAGGAGAAGGGGGCGTTCCTAGCCAGGGGCATCTGAACTCACGCGATGCTTGTGCGAGTTCAGCACTTGTCAGCGAGTCAGCCTGGTTTCTTGTTTATTTATATGTTTAATTGAAGTCTGTGAGCCGCGTGTAACAGTTCAATACGAGGTCCCCTGCTTCCTTAAATTCCACTGACAGTCGGCACTGTCTGCAAGTAACTCGATATCTCCCCCCTGCACTCACATCCACACTTCCTCTGTATTAAGTCCCTTCTCTTCACCTGCTGGGCTCCAGAAACAAAACAGCGAGTAATGAGCTGGAACATGATGTGCAGTTTCACTTTCTTGTGTTTGCTTCCTCTCTGCACCCAACTCTGCATGATGATTGAAGTTTTGTTTATCTGTGCCTGCATTCCATAAGACCACCTTATGTCCACACGCAGTGCAACACTGTAAGTTACAATGTGTAACTGAGCATAAGATGTACTCCTGTTGCGTGATCTTCCTTATTAATGTATGATGAATGAGGATTTGTCGGCTGGCTGAAAAGGTGATACATGGCAGCGACTGCAAGCCAGATAAGTAGAGATTAAGGTGTTGGGGGGGGGGGGGGGGGGTTGGGGGCCCTGGGGCACCTCTTAGTGTAATAGCAATCAGTGTGTGACGGCTGGGGTGGGAGGAATGGGGGGGCGCACTTTGCTGTCTCAGCCTTGGGTGCTGAAGGACCTTGTCCCACCTCTACATGCTAAAGCTGGCCTAGCATGTACCATACTACCATTATGATCAATTCAATAGATATGCTATGGTATATAAGCATGCTTTTCAAAAAGTACAAATCCTTAATCATGCTACTTTTTCTATCGAATTGATCATAATGGTAGTATGGTTTATGCTAGGCCAGCTTTAGCATGTAGTGTGCTTCATGGTCTAGAGGGTAAGACAGATACCTACTACCCACTGTGTCCTGGGTTCAAATCCCAGCTATGGTATATAAGCTGTTTTGAAAATCTGCAATTCCCTACTTGATGATGATATAAGAGGATGGATGGATGGATGGGGAGGAGGAGGAATTCCGGTTTCACCGCTGGAATCGGAATTAGTCTAATTCCGGCCGGAATCACGGAATTAAAAATTCCGCTGAATTTTCCGACCATGCCTACTAATGACAGTATCCCCCATCAGTAATTAATAGCAAGAAAGATTTAGTCATGTCTGGCTTCCACAGCTCAGTTTAGCATTCACTCAAATTACACCCCAGCACACACTGCGCATGCATGAGATTTCATGGGCAAGGGGGCGGAGAGGGGAGGAGGAGATGGGACAGGCTGAGGGCTGGATATGCAAAGCAGCTTTGCTTGTGTGTAATGTAAACATGGCCGCTCTCATTGTATCACAGGAAGAAATCATAATGTGCTGTTGAAGCTGTTTGCTGCTAGATGTGCTGTGTAAACTATCTAAACTTTAGATAAGATATATATACCGTATATACTCGCAAGCAAGCCGACCCGCATGTAAGCCGACCCCCCCCACTTTTACCCCAAAAAACAGGAAAAAATGATTGACCCTCATGTAAGCCGGGGGTAGGAAACGCTGGCCGCGTGATCCCCCCAGTATGTCCCAGTATAGCTAGTATAGTGCCCAGTATAGGTAGGTAGTGCTCAGTATAGCAAGTAAAATGCCCCAGTATAGCTAGTATAGTGCTCAGTATAGCTAGTATAGTGCTCAGTATAGCTAGTGAAGTGCCCCAGTTTAGCTAGTATAGTGCTCAGTATAGTTAGTATAGTGCCCCCAGTATAGCTAGTATAGTGCCCCCAGTATAGCTAGTATAGTGCCCCCAGTATAGCTAGTATAGTGCCCCCAGTATAGCTAGTATAGTGCCCCATTATAGCTAGTATAGTGCCCCATTATAGCTAGTATAGTGCCCCCAGTATAGCTAGTATAGTGCCCCCAGTATAGCTAGTATAGTGCCCCATTATAGCTAGTATAGTGCCCCCAGTATAGCTAGTATAGTGCCCCATTATAGCTAGTATAGTGCTCAGTATAGCTAGTATAGTGCTCAGTATAGCTAGTATAGTGCTCAGTATAGTTAGTATAGTGCCCCCAGTATAGCTAGTATAGTGCCCCAGTATAGCTAGTATAGTGCCCCCAGTATAGCTAGTATAGTGCCCCCAGTATAGCTAGTATAGTGCCCCATTATAGCTAGTATAGTGCCCCATTATAGCTAGTATAGTGCCCCCAGTATAGCTAGTATAGTGCCCCCAGTATAGCTAGTATAGTGCCCCCAGTATAGCTAGTATAGTGCCCCAGTATAGTGCCCCAGTATAGCCAGTATAGTGCCCCAGTATAGTGCCCCAGTATAGCCAGTATAGTGCTCAGTATAGTGCCCCATTATAGCTAGTATAGTGCCCCCAGTATAGCTAGTATAGTGCCCCCAGTATAGCTAGTATAGTGCCCCCAGTATAGCTAGTATAGTGCCCCCAGTATAGCTAGTATAGTGCCCCATTATAGCTAGTATAGTGCCCCATATAGCTAGCATAATGCCCCAGTATGGGTGGGTAGGTGCTGTCCCTCCCCGCTCCCCCTGCGGCCGCCGCTGCTGCTATTACCTCAGGCGGCGCCGCTTCCTCTATCCCCGTCCTCCTCCGGTAGTAACTCATTCACAGCAGCGCGCCTCTCGCTGCTGTGATGACGAGGAAACCATAGAGAGCGGCTTCCTGTAGCGTGATGCCGTTACTATGGGAACCGCTCTCTATGGTTTCCTGCGTCATCACAGCAGCGGGGGGCGCGCTGCTGTGAATGAGTTACCGGAGGAGGACGGGGATAGAGGCAGCGGCGCCGCCTAAGGTAATAGCAGCGGTGGCCGCGGGGGGAGCGGGGAGGGACAGCACCTATCCACCCACCCACCCACACATGACTCGCAAGCAAGCCGACCCCCCAACTTTTGGCCCACTTTTGGGGGGTCAAAAATTCGGCTTGCTTGCGAGTATATACGGTATATAGACAAGTTACTTGCTATAGTTAGTTTTCCATCTTGGATCCGCTTTAAGTTACCATAAATACTTACTTTTCATAACTCCCACAACAGTATCCTTGGAAATGACCCAGTGCCATATCCTCTCAATACCTGATGAACTACGTAGAATGTTGCACGTCTCAATCACTGCCCGACGACCGACAAACAGCGCCATACATGTTGATCCCATTTTCAGTTATAGACTTGCTATATAAAGTATAGCAAGCCCCAGAGCAATGACATTCTGAATTCTGCTGCAAAATATAATTTTGCTGACTTTAAAAACATGTTTTTCTTTGAAGTAATCAAAATTGATTTTCTCAAAAACGACAAGGTCTTTTTGAAAAATTAGAAATGAACGGCATACTGTTCGCAGGTGAACTAGTTCGTCAGTCTCTAATTAATTAGCCGCTATTTCAATAGTACAGCTGCTAACTAGAATCATTGCTTCAAAATTATCCCGGCTGCACCTATAATCTACAACAGCGGTAAAATTAAATTGACAGCATGGCGGCAACTACATTTCCTGGTAATATTATTTCCTGTTCCAGAGTCTGGCATTTTTAATGTAATGAGGCCTTTTAAATCTTGACAAGTTTCATGGAGTCTGTAATACCTCTAGCAGTTTATTCTTATATATTTGAATACATGGTGCAATACTCTGTGGTTACACTCACATTCACATCGGCACTTAGAAAACAAAGTAGCTTGGTTATTGATTCAAACACAGGTAGCCCTTCAGATAATACGGACAGTCAGATAATCCAAACCTTGCTGACTTTTCTGATCTAATGAACTATTTACGTTGTTCTAACACCCAGCTTGAAGATCAAAAGCAATCCCGTTGAAAGGATGCTGAGGCAGCAGCCTGTGCAAGAGAGATGCTTTATCCAGAATTATCTAAGAGGGAATGTGAGCTGCTCAGAACAATGCGTAGGTGGGAAATAGTCCATTAAATCACAAAGGCCTCGGCGTTTGAGCTTGTTGAGAGCATCGTACAGCAAGCTGCAGGGATGAACATTACATCCTTCAGAGCTGCAAGGAAATGCAGTATACTTCACAAATCCCATCTGGATTGGGGTGTGTGTGGGTTCAGCGCTAGTGAATTCACAAGGCACCGAGTGTTGGCAACACGACTGCTGATACTCTGCTGTTTTGTATATGGGCTTTGCATTAGTCATTTCAGCCCCAACCAATCCACTTAAAGGTGCCCATTAACGGTACAATTTTTCTTTCAGTTTCAATCTTTTGACACAATTTTTATGATCCAATTGAACAGAAAACTGCGCCGTGTGAGGCTCAAATAGATGGGAAATAATACTTTGGTAGATTGGAAAAGGAAGAAATATTGATCTGAAAGTCTGAATTTTATGATCAAATTGGAATGTAAAGCCTTCTTAAATCATTCCGTTAATTGGAACAATCGATAATTACCTTCCGATTAGTTTCACTCGTTCAGATTGTGTCAAAAGATCTAATCTGAAGGAAAAATTGTACCATTACCGGGCACCTTCATGAAAAGCCCATTCCCTAAAGTTGGCCACACACCATACTGTTTTTAAATACATTTTTTTTCATTCCAAAATTACAATACATTTTTCTGATTGATTGTAACATTTCAAAGATCTGATAAATGTACCACACACGTGTTAAAAATTTTCCCCAATTATAAAATGATTGAGAGCACTGAGAGTATTGTTTGAATCTATACATCGAGGAGTTGACAATCTACCCTACACCATTCAACTGTCAAAAATATTGATCAGAAACATCCAAAGACATAACAGCAAAAGTTGTTTAGGTGATACCTTTAATGACTAGCTGTACAAGATTTCTTTGCAAGCTTTTGAAACTTTAAGTTTCTTAATCAGGCATGTTTCAGAACTGGACAGTTCTGAAATACTGTATGCCTGAAGAAGAAACTTAAAGTTTTGAAAGCTTGCAAATAAATCTTGTACAGCTAGTCATTAAAGGTATCACCTAAACAAACAAACAAACAAACACAGAAGATTTATATCGCGCTTTTCTCCTGGCGGACTCAAAGCGCCAGAGCTGAAGCCACTAGGACGCGCTCTACAGGCAGTAGCAGTGTTAGGGAGTCTTGCCCAAGGTCTCCTTCTGAATAGGTGCTGGGTTACTGAACAGGCAGAGCCGAGATTCGAACCCAGGTCTCCTGTGTCAGAGGCAGAGCCCTTAACCATTACACTATCCAGCCACCAACTTTTGCTGTTATGTCTTCGATTTCTCTCCATGACTAGTACTGGGCCACACGCAACTGGCTTTTGTTTTTAGGGTTAGGGGGAAATTCAGTGGGTTGTTTTGATATTTTTCTACCAATAAAGTATTTTGTGATATAAAGTTCAGTGAGTGGCGGTTGTTCTTAATTCAAATTGCAGAGCTTTTTTCAACCTGCCTTCCCTCGGTTTGATCCCTGAGGTGAACTTAGTCTATAATAGGGACTTGTGCACCAGATTCTAAATTTGTACACACGCAACTGGCATCAGAAACATCCATCACTCCCGATCGACTTGTATAGAAAAAAAATGAAATTAGATCAGACTTCTCGAACTAAGAAGAAAAAGTTTTCAATTTTTTTGTACACCTGATCATTTTTATTGCTGTAACTATGGAAATTGCTGTAAAATGTTATCATTTATTGTAGATTGTGTGGCCACCGATAGCCTAATCTTAACGTCACCCCCTTAATGCCGACACCTTCTTAAAGCTTAAGCCTGACCTTTTCCATGATGTTAACTGCTTCGTGACGCCTAAGCCTAACCTCCCTCTTTTAATATTAACACCAACCTGTTGTCTAACATTAACATACTCCATATCATAGAAGCCGTCTTGGATATTGATAATAGATTGAAAGATTTAATTTGATGTAAGCATAGAATAAACATCTATTAAAAACTAAGAACATGCTATTGGATGTAACGTTGTTCTATCAGTCAAATTTTGTCCAGACATTTCCATTGTTTATCACTAGGGTCATATGAGATGCAAACAATTCGAAGTTGATTTAGGATTTTAAATATGAAAATGTTGGCTATGTTAATAAAGGATTGTGCTGTTAAAGGGAAGGTTCAGGGA
This sequence comes from Hyperolius riggenbachi, assembly GCF_040937935.1. Classification (NCBI taxonomy): domain Eukaryota; kingdom Metazoa; phylum Chordata; class Amphibia; order Anura; family Hyperoliidae; genus Hyperolius; species Hyperolius riggenbachi. Next base: position 195,568,350 of record NC_090649.1, read on the forward strand.
GGGTGGGTAAAAAATAAAAATCAATTTCCACTTACCTGGGGCTTCCTCCAGCCCGTGGCAGGCAGGAGGTGCCCTCGCCGCCGCTCCGCAGGCTCCCGGTGGTCTCCGGTGGCCAACCCGACCTGGCCAGGCCGGCTGCCAGGTCGGGCTCTTCTGCGCTCCAAGGCCCGGAACTTCTGCGTCCCACGCCGGCGCTCTGACATCATCGGACGTCCTCCGGGCTCTACTGCGCAGGCGCAGAACTACTGCGCATGCACAGTAGAGCCCGGAGGACGTCAGAGCGCCGGCGTGGGACGCAGAAGTTCAGGGCCTTGGAGCGCAGAAGAGCCCGACCTGGCAGCCGGCCTGGCCAGGTCGGGTCGGCCACCGGAGACCACCGGGAGCCTGCGGAGCGGCGGTGAGGGCACCTCCTGCCTGCCACGGGCTGGAGGAAGCCCCAGGTAAGTGGAAATTGATTTTTATTTTTTACCCACCCTCCCTGAACCTTCCCTTTAAGAGTGAGTGCAGGCTAGCTGACCTGTCTGGCTACCTTTATGCCCAAATTGTACACCTGATATATACACACCAATTAACCCTATTGGGTCTGTGCCAATGCCAGAATGCCATGCACTCAGTTTAACTATTTCCAGTTCAGGGGCCTCTTATTCCAAACCTGTGAGAGACTTAAAAATAATCTAGAGAAGAAATATAAACATGAATAACCTATGCATAAATCATAATTATTTATTACTATTCAGACTCTTAATATACACAGGGATGAGTAGTTTACACTTACTATATATACGCACGTATAAGATGTCCCGCATATAAGTCGAGGTACCCACTTTTCCCTTTAGAAACCAGGAAAAAGTGATTGACTCGCGTATATGCCCCCACCCTAGTATAGTCCCCTCCATGGTAGCCAGATGTGCCCCCAGTAGAAGTCAGGAGCCCTTCCTGTAGCCAGATGTGCCCCAAGGATGATACAGCTGTGTCTCAAGACGCCATTAGATGGTGATTGCCACAAATGAAGAATCCCTGATAATTGCACCACTGGCATGTTGTTTGTATGCTCTGCTCCACAGGCCATGGGACACAGGTAGTCTTGAGCAGCAGTGGTGCTCACCGCCAGGTCGTGATCACGCTTACGCGTGGATTCACGACCATTTTGACGCATTCCGCCTCGGACACGAAAATCCGTGAATAGATTTTCAACCACGAAAATCTGCTTCGGCTTCGCGTGAATGCGGACAGAAATCCGCATTCACGCTCGTGAAACCCGGTGCTGAAGTCGTGGTTTGCGGAAATGCGTCAAACTATGCGGAAGTGACACATTGCAGGCCAATCAGAGTGCCCCAGCCAGGCCCTAGCAACCAATCACAGGAGGGGAGTTATGCCCTCCCCTCCTGAATATAAAGCGGCGGCCATGATGGAAAAGCTCTGTCCTTGCTAGACTGTGGTGCTGAGAGGATTATCTCCAGGCCATTGTTGTTTGAGCAAGTGCATTTATTGTGTTAAAAACAAAGCGTTTTTTTTGCTAACACTGCTCTTATACTGTACACAGTTAGCTAGTCAGTGAGTGATTGCTGTAGTTAGTTGTAGTCAGTGTAGTGTAGTGGGAGTGTGGGAGTCTAGTGATTATTTAACTGTGTGTAGTGCTGTGCAGGCAGGTTCAGTGCTGCAGTGTAGTGGGAGTGGGGATTATCTGTGTGTAGAGTGCAGGCAGGCAGGTTAGTGCAGCTGCAGTGTTCACTTGTATATTCCAGTGACAGTTATACACTTGTACTATTTGCAGGCAGCCAGTCGCGCCGCCACTCTCTGCCAGCGCTGTTCATTCATTCTGTCAGTGACCTTGTGCCGTGCCCAGTGCCCACTGCTCGCTCGCTCGCTGGCATATGAGCATCTCATTACACAGTGTGACATCCTTGTGTGCCCATTGCATCCTTCAGTGACCTAGTTGTATATCCAGTGCCCACTGCTGTGCCCACTGCATCCTTCAGTGACCTTGTACTGTGGCCACTGCATCCTTCAGTGACCTAGTTGTATATCCAGTGGCTACTGCTGTGCCCACTGCATCCTTCAGTGACCTTGTACTGTGCCCACTGCATCCTTCAGTGACCTTGTACTGTGCCCACTGCATCCTTCAGTGACCTAGTTGTATATCCAGTGCCCACTGCTGTGCCCAGTGCATCCTTCAGTGACCTTGTACTGTGGCCACTGCATCCTTCAGTGACCTAGGTGTATATCCAGTGCCCACTGCTGTGCCCACTGCATCCTTCCGTGACCTTGTACTGTGGCCACTGCATCCTTCAGTGACCTAGTTGTATATCCAGTGGCCACTGCTGTGCCCACTGCATCCTTCAGTGACCTTGTACTGTGCCCGCTGCATCCTTCAGTGACCTTGTACTGTGCCCACTGCATCCTTCAGTGACCTAGTTGTATATCCAGTGCCCACTGCTGTGCCCACTGCATCCTTCAGTGACCTTGTACTGTGGCCACTGCATCCTTCAGTGACCTAGTTGTATATCCAGTGCCCACTGCTGTGCCCACTGCATCCTTCAGTGACCTTGTACCGTGCCCACTGCATCCTTCAGTGACCTTGTACTGTGCCCACTGCATCCAGTGATTCATTACTAGCAACATGTCTGGCAGGGTTTCGCGGGGTGAGAGGAAAGGGAGTTCAATTGCCTCAGCCACTTCTGGGACTGTTCCACGTCCAGGGAGAGGACGCCCAGCTGTACGTGGTCGTGATGCAGCAGAAAGGGGGGCAGCAAAGCCTGGGCCGAGTCAGCGGACGCCATTGTCCAAATATTTTAAAGTTTCTGGTCCCCGTGTGGTGGTTGAGCAAATGGAACCTGACGTACTCATGGACATCATGACTTCCTCCCAGACCTCTACTGTGAGCACCACTCCAAGCAGTAGCAGCAGCAGCCAACATCCCACGCTTGTTGTGACATCCACCCCAGCACCCACTGGTCAGCAGCCCTCCCAGGATGACAGCGTTCTGTCCCTCAGTCCGGCATCTGGGAACCTGCTGATGCAAGAAGCTCAGGACTTACTGGGGACTGATGTGGCAGAGATTGAGATCGGGCCACAATCACAAGCGTTGTTGAGTTCTGGTGATGAAGAAGAGGGGTCTGTGTCTGGGGATGTAGGGACAGAAGAGGAGGTGGGGGAGTCAGAGGAAGAGCTGGATTATGATGATGCTGCTGATGATGACGACGTTGTGGACCCTAACTATGTGCAGCCTGCTGAGTCCGTGGAAGAATGGTCAGAGCAGGATGACGAGTCACCTCGGCCTAGGCAAGGATATCGCCATATGTCAGGCAGGGGCAGGGGCATCGGCAGCAGTGGGCGTGGAGGAAGTAGACAGGACACTGCTTCAGCCGGCACCACCACCATGCAACCCCCGGCAACTACTACCACACATTGCTCCTCTGCACCCTCTGCTAGTGGGGGCCGCAGTAAATTAAAGTCACCAGTGTGGGATTGCTTTGAGGAATGTACTGATGACAAAAGGTATGCGGTGTGCAGGTTATGCAACAAAAGATTGAGCCGTGGGAAAAGTCTGAGCAAGATGGGTACCTCATCCCTCCAGGGCCACCTGAGAAGCCGCCACTGCCGCGAGTATGCGGACTTTAAGAGGAAGCAGGCACTGCTGGCAGGGGTTCCTGAGAGCAGAAGGCCCACCAGCGCAGCAGCATCCTCCCTCCCTCAGGGTCGTGAATCCCCCACAGCAGCAGCAGTAGTAGCACGCAAGCGCTCTTCCACCTCGGCTGCTCAGGACACAGACATTGAGGCTGGCAGCCAGTGTTCGTCTCTCTCCTCTGTCTCCCCTGCATCCCAGCGTCGTCAGACCCTGCTGAGCGACACCTTTCAGGGTCTGACCAAGCCTCTGCCTCCAAGCCACAGGCGGATCCGCAAACTAAATGGCTTGCTGGCCCGGGCCATGGCATCACAGCTGCTTCCCTACTCCCTGGTGCAGGAGGGGAGCGCCATGCGGACGCTGCTCCAATTTGGCATCCCCGAGTGGCAAGTCCCCAGTCGCCACTATTTCAGCAGGAGCGCGATCCCAGCACTCCACAAGTTTGCGGTGGAAAACGTGGCCCGTTCCCTGGACTACTCTGTGGGCAAGCGGGTCCACGTGACCATGGACTCGTGGAGTAGCAGATTTGGGACAGGTCGCTACCTGTCCTTTACGGCCCACTGGGTGACACTGATGGAAGGGAGGGAGGACAAGAGCGCATCAGCCCAGCTAGTGGTGCCACCACGCGGGATCAGGGGGGATGCAGAAGGGTCCTGTCACGACACTCCCTCAGCACCCGGAAAGCAAGCCCGCCTCGGCAGCAGCAGCGCCAAGCCTCGGCACTGCCAAGCCCTTTTAAAATTGGTGACCCTGGGGAAGGAGAGGCTTACGGCCACCAACGTCCTGGCCGCCCTCAGGAAGCAGGAGCGGAGGTGGCTGACCCCCAGAGGCCTGAAAGTGGGGTATGTGGCAGCCGATAACGGGGCCAACCTGGTGGCAGCAGTGCAGCAGGGAAACCTCCAGCACATCCCCTGCTTGGCCCACGTGCTCAATCTTGTGGTGCAGCGCTTCTTGCGCACCTACCAGGGGATGAGCGAGCTGCTGCAGGATGCCCGGGCGGTGGTACGCTTTTTCCGCCTGTCAGCCACTGCCTCTGCACTCTTGTCCACCTTACAGCAGCAGTATGGAAGGCAACAACACCGGCTGATCATCGACATGCCAGTTCGCTGGAATTCGACTCTGGCCATGTTGGAGCGTCTGTGTCAGCACAGGCTGGCTGTTAGGGCCTACATGCTAGACCCAAGTGTCCCCAGCAACCAGCAAGTCCCCATGATTACTGCCACTCAGTGGACACTGATGCAGCAAGTATGCCTGGTGCTGAGTCCCTTCCTGGAGGCAACCAAGATGGTCAGTGAGGAGCGGGCCTCTGTGTGCCAGTGGGTGCCCTTGGTTTGTCTACTGGAGCAGGCAATGGACAATTTAATTGAGCGTGGGGATGAAGCCCTGAGGCAGTTGGAAGAACAGGAGCAGATGGCAGCACAGTCCAGCTCAGAGGAGGGCTCACAGCAGGTAGTGGAAGAGTTGGAGGTCCCTAACCTGAATGAGGAGGAGGAGGAAGAGCAGAGTGCAGCAGGCGTTGTACGTGGATGGCGGTTTGAGGAGGACAACGACATGGCACAGGAAGAGGACAGGCATGCGTTATGGGACAATGGCGAGGACGAGGAAGATCTTGCTGGCAGGGCCCACTTGTTTCCCATGGCTGTGCACATGTTGCGCTGCCTTCGCAGGGACCCCCGGGTGATCCAGATGCGTTCAAGGGAGGACATCTGGATTACCTTGATGCTTGATCCCCGTCTGAAGGGGAAGCTGGGAGACTTAATGACGCCATCCACCACCGAGCCACGCACAAGGGAGTTGAAGGAGGCCCTTGTGCGCAGACTACTGGAAGCATTCCCCCAGCCTTCCACCCCCACTGTAACTGCTCTGCCAAGCCAGCAAGAGGTGCCTGCCATTGCCACTAGCAGCACAACAACCACCACCAGCAGCAGCAGCAGCAACTGGCGCCCCGGAGACCTGAAGAGCCTAAGCAAGAGCCTGTATGCAGTGCAGCAGCCCAGAACAGAGGTGCCTGCCACAGCATCCACCACCAACCAGCACAAGCAACGACTGACCACCATGGTGTCTGACTATATGGGGTCATCCAGCGGGCTCAATGACACCGACAGCCCCATGGACCCATTGGAGTACTGGGTCAAGAGACTGGACATCTGGAGCGAGCTTTCCCAGTACGCCCTGGAACTCCTATCCTGCCCTCCTTCCAGTGTCCTCTCAGAGAGATGCTTTAGTGCGGCTGGTGGCGTGGTCACAGAGAAGCGCTCTCGGCTCTCCCACGCCTCTGTGGACAAACTCACCTTCCTGAAAATCAACCAGGCTTGGGTGGAAGGTGAGTTCCTGGCCCTTATTGTCGGACACAGGGGGACATGAAGTGGCTGCTGCATGTGCTGTTGTTAACTATGCCTGCCTTTATAAAGACATTTACTACCTGCCTAGTGCCTACCTTGGTTAATTTTTTGGTGTTATGGTACTACTACCAGTAAGTTGCCATGGTCCTCCTTCTGAGCTGCTGAACTGACCGCCCGCTTTGTCCTCCTGACTCAGTCGCTACTACACTCTGCGTTCACACTGCCCGGGTCACCGGGTGCATTTAATTTTTTGACCAGCACTATGACGCTGTGCTACTACTACTGTGCTGCTGCTGCTGAACTGACCGCCCGCTTTGTCCTCCTGACTCAGTCGCTACTACACTCTGCGTTCACACTGCCCGGGTCACCGGGTGCATTTAATTTTTTGGCCAGCACTATGACGCTGTGCTACTACTACTGTGCTGCTGCTGCTGAACTGACCGCCCGCTTTGTCCTCCTGACTCAGTCGCTACTACACTCTGCGTTCACACTGCCCGGGTCACCCGGTGCATTTAATTTTTTGGCCAGCACTATGACGCTGTGCTACTACTACTGTGCTGCTGCTGCTGAACTGACCGCCCGCTTTGTCCTCCTGACTCAGTCGCTACTACACTCTGCGTTCACACTGCCCGGGTCACCGGGTGCATTTAATTTTTTGGCCAGCACTATGACGCTGTGCTACTACTACTGTGCTGCTGCTGCTGAACTGACCGCCCGCTTTGTCCTCCTGACTCAGTCGCTACTACACTCTGCGTTCACACTGCCCGGGTCACCCGGTGCATTTAATTTTTTGGCCAGCACTATGACGCAGTGCTACTACTACTGTGCTGCTGCTGCTGAACTGACCGCCCGCTTTGTCCTCCTGACTCAGTCGCTACTACACTCTGCGTTCACACTGCCCGGGTCACCGGGTGCATTTAATTTTTTGGCCAGCACTATGACGCTGTGCTACTACTACTGTGCTGCTGCTGCTGAACTGACCGCCCGCTTTGTCCTCCTGACTCAGTCGCTACTACACTCTGCGTTCACACTGCCCGGGTCACCCGGTGCATTTAATTTTTTGGCCAGCACTATGACGCCGTGCTACTACTACTGTGCTGCTGCTGCTGAACTGACCGCCCGCTTTGTCCTCCTGACTCAGTCGCTACTACACTCTGCGTTCACACTGCCCGGGTCACCGGGTGCATTTAATTTTTTGGCCAGCACTATGACGCCGTGCTACTACTACTGTGCTGCTGCTGCTGAACTGACCGCCCGCTTTGTCCTCCTGACTCAGTCGCTACTACACTCTGCGTTCACACTGCCCGGGTCACCCGGTGCATTTAATTTTTTGGCCAGCACTATGACGCAGTGCTACTACTACTGTGCTGCTGCTGCTGAACTGACCGCCCGCTTTGTCCTCCTGACTCAGTCGCTACTACACTCTGCGTTCACACTGCCCGGGTCACCGGGTGCATTTAATTTTTTGGCCAGCACTATGACGCTGTGCTACAACTACTGTGCTGCTGCTGCTGAACTGACCGCCCGCTTTGTCCTCCTGACTCAGTCGCTACTACACTCTGCGTTCACACTGCCCGGGTCACCCGGTGCATTTAATTTTTTGGCCAGCACTATGACGCCGTGCTACTACTACTGTGCTGCTGCTGCTGAACTGACCGCCCGCTTTGTCCTCCTGACTCAGTCGCTACTACACTCTGCGTTCACACTGCCCGGGTCACCGGGTGCATTTAATTTTTTGGCCAGCACTATGACGCTGTGCTACTACTACTGTGCTGCTGCTGCTGAACTGACCGCCCGCTTTGTCCTCCTGACTCAGTCGCTACTACACTCTGCGTTCACACTGCCCGGGTCACCCGGTGCATTTAATTTTTTGGCCAGCACTATGACGCTGTGCTGTTACTACTACCACCAGTATGTTGCCGTGGTCCTTCTGTGCTGCTGAACTGACCGCCCGCATAGTCCTTCTCCTGACTCAGTCGCTACCACCACTGCACTCTGCGTTCACACTGTCCGTGTCCACTGACAACTCTGCTGCGATGTCATTGCTAATTGCTGCAAAAAAAACAAACAAAAAAAAAGTACAAAAACCTCTCTGGAGCCTTTTTGCCGTCAGCCACTCATCCTCCTCCAGCGGTACCTTCGCCGCCAAGTGCCATTGGAACTCGCCTTCACCTCTTTGACTGCTTAACGCGTATATCCCTTTTTAAAACCACTTATTACCAATTAATAGCCCCATTTAAAGTGTTGATTTCACTTTAAAATCCATTTTCTCTAGAAAAATTTTTTTGGGGGGAATTTTTTATGTTGAAGTTATGTTGCCCCTTATCACCTCGATAATCCATGCTATTTGGGGGACTGTAGCATGTATGGGGGCTTTGTTATTAACATTAAAAGAAAATCCGCCTCCGGGCGTGAATCCACGCGTGATTACGCCATTCACTGGAAAAAATCCGCGTGGTTGCGTGGACGCGACCGCAAATCCGCATGCGGCGGGGCCGAATGCGGATTTTTTTTTTCAACCACGCGGATTTCCGAATTCGTGGATGAGGCACATCCGAGCATCCCTATTGAGCAGTGCACTCTGCACACCATGTTGCAGGGGCTGGCGGCAGGGACACAGCAGGGAGCCAGCTAGCAAGAGCAAGATCACTAGTGCACGATACTTATGCTCCTCTGCCAGTAACAAAGTCTTCTCCACTGACTCACATATAATCCGAGTGGGAGCACATTTTTATGCCAGCCAGCTCAGCCCATTGGTGGGGAAAAGTGGCTGCACGTGCATTCGTGTGTGCCCTCTCTCCATGCCAAACGATTGTTTTAAACCATCCATTTTAAACTGAAAAGTGCAAAAACAGGACGTTTTAAAATGTCTGTTTTGCAATAACAAGCTAAATCAATTATGTTGCATTCTAACTAACATTTACTTTTGTCCCAAACAACCACTCATCATGTAAGTACATATTAGCGTTTGAAGACTGTGACATATCAGTAATGAAAGCTATTGAACTATTCTTTAGTGGACAAGTGTGTAGTCAGCAGATATACTTGTAGTGATTGGAAGAATCATTGATTTAACCCAGTCTGCAGATGACAGTAAATGAGAATGAAGGAGAAACTTGTTTCTGGGTGCACTCAGTTAGTGGTAACACAATAATGATGTCAATATGTGTATTAACGTGGAATGTTTCAGTCAGACAGGCAGTGCAATCACCATCTAAATGGACGCCAACTGAGCTGCTCTAGTCAAAAATTGCCTCTTACCACAGCATTTCTGTGGGGTTATGGCCAAGTGACTCATACAGGAAGATAAATAAAAGGAGCACGCTTATGATTCATGTTCTGGACTCTTTATTTAAAAGTGTTACAATAGCTCTAAATATAAGGTAACACGAAATCTGACGGAATAATAGCCATATGGCTGTAACTTCGGAATAAATCTTCTTATGCACGAATCAAAATGCCAGTTCATGGAATTTGTGACTGAAGTAACATTTTCCTTTAGTGCAGCAAAATTGGCGAATCACATCCCCAAACTTAAAGAGAATCTGTATTGTTAAAATCGCACAAAAGTAAACATACCAGTGCGTTAGGGGACATCTCCTATTACCCTCTGTAACAATTTCGCAGCTCCCCGCCGCATTAAAAGTGGTTAAAAACAGTTTTAAAAAGTTTGTTTATAAACAAACAAAATGGCCACCAAAACAAGAAGTAGGTTGATGTACAGTATGTCCACACATAGAAAATACATCCATACACAAGCAGGCTGTATACAGCATTCCTTTTGAATCTCAAGAGATCATTTTTGTGTTTCTTTCCCCCTGCATCTCTCATGCACTGAAGTTTCAGGCTGCTCTTTTCTTCCTGCAAACAGCTTTGCCCTTGTCTGTAATTCCTCACCATGTGAAAGCCCAGCCAGCTCAGAGGACGATTTATCCAGCTTGTAAAAGATAAGAGAGAAGAGAGAAGCTGCTCTAATCTAAATAACACACAGGCAGTGTGCATAGAGGGGCCTGGAAGGGGGAGTTCATAGCAGAACCACAACACTGAAGAACTTGGCAGCCTTCCAGACACAGGCTGACAAGTCTGACAAGAGAGAGATAAGTTGATTTATTATAGAGATGGTGATAGTAAAACGTGCTGCAGTAAGCCAGAACACATTAGAATAGCTTTTGGAACTTGTAGGATGATAAAAAACAGGATGCAATTTTTGTTACGGAGTCTCTTTAAAGTAAAAATGAGAAAGAAGTATTTAATAGAAGGTCGCATTCACTTCCAACCTGTAACTTTTGTCTGCATATGTAGTAATGGGTGTCTGTGGAAGGAGTGTGTTATCATGAAATAGTCTTCATCTCTGTGCACTTCCTAACCATTTCTTATCCGGTATTGTCTGAAGCATAATTCAGTCACATATGCATTCTATAGACAGCCACAGACACTCCAGAGGTGGTTCTTCCTGCTAAGAAACACCTCTACCAATGGAGGTAGTTATCCTATGCAGGTAGACCCCGGTTAATGAACAAGATAGAGACTGTAAGTTTGTTCTTAAAGCCATAAAATCAAATTCCTATTGCCCACTGCTCTGTGTTTATTATGTCAGTCTACATGCTGACCCTGCATTGCAAGCATTCTAATATAATCATAAATGTGTCTGCTGTAATGAATTTTATCTTAGTCAGTCTTCCTCTTTTCTTGCCGAAGAGAGGGAAGCTAAAAAAATCCTTCTTATCTTCCCTTTATCTTCTCCCACGTTCCTGCTCCTTGCTGATTGGCAGAGGGCAGTTCAATGTGACACGAGGCTGAGAAGGGAAATAAAAGATAAATCAACTCACCCCTCTGCAGAAACTGCTGAAATCCGATCTATGTTCTGCTCACATGTTTACAAAGCGAACTAAATGTGACAGTGCAGGTCTGCATACACCATTTCAGGCAGTGGAGCAAGGGAGGAAATTACATCAGGATTAGAGGCAAAAAAAAAAAAGGAAAATGCCTAGACGTTTTATCTTTATTTTCTATATAAAATTTACAGAACTCAAAATGTGGATAGTACAATACATATGTTATGTAAGTAGAACAAGTATTTATCTACCTATATAGGTGTTTTTATTCCTGGAATAGTATGGCTGACCTTCATTCTTTAACCTGAATTTGTTCTTAAAGTAGACCTGAACTCTTGCACAGGAGAGAAGGAAAACAGAGAAATGCACTCTGTATGTATTTAGATTTTCTTTAAAGGTTAACATGCTGTTGCAAAATGTTTAGAGCAGAGAGAAAGTTCTGAGTTCAGGTCCGCTTTAAGTCAGGACACCGTGCCATCTCTGTCCCCTGTACTTCCTCTGTGCCTCCAGTGACACTCACTGTGTCACCTCTGCCCCCCCCCCCTGTATTTCCTCTGTACCCCTGTTCCGTCAGCATCCCCCATTGTGCCGCTTATTCTTTCATTGTGTCCCTCTGCCTTTACTGTGTCCCTTTGTGCCTCCTTCTGTCCCTCGTTGTGCCTACTTCTGTCCTAGTGGTGATCAAAATGTGCTAATTTCACTTATGCAAAAATTCACATAAAATTTTACAATCACAATTATACATAATTACAATTTTGAAATTTAATTGATTTCACGTAATGCAAAGGGTTCCAGCGCTGGATCGCAGGGCTACTTTGAAATGTAAAAATGTGTATGCAGAACTCAGAACTCGCTATACAGTATAGTCTACTGCAGCAAATGGCATTTTACCCAGTTTACATGCCATTCTTACTTTGAATTCTTTTAAAATCACTTTTCTCAAAAACTACAAGGTCTTTTTGGAAAAAAAGGGGGGGCAGGGGTTGCTGTGACTGGGGCCTTATGGTTCTTTACAGAATCGCAGGTTTCCTGATTTCGCATTACCAGTTATGTTATGTGCCTTCCCCCCCCCCCCCCCCCCCCCCAGCACCACAAGTGTAATGGGCCACTGTTTCCACCATTTCCTGTGTTTACCTATGGTACTGTAGAGAACATTTTTTTTTTTTTTTTTTTTTGCAATCTCACAAAAGTGTTTAAATTTATTCTCACTATACATTGTGATCCTGTCATGCAACAAGGTAAGTTTTAGACAAACCAAAATAAAATGATCAACACACAATGAAATCAGGTGCCTGTGGAGTACCCAGACCTCTGTCAGGGACAATCATTATGCCCCTGATACTTCCCTGACAGAGAAGTATCAAAGGAATAATGATTATCCCTGACAGAGGTCTGGGCCCTCCACTGGCTCCTGATTTTATTGTATGTTGATCATTTTATTTTGGTTTGTCTAAAACGTACCTTGTTGAATTACACTCATTATGCCCCTGATACTTCATAGTTGAGCTGGTAAAATATTCATGGTTTCCTTATTAGTTCTTAAAGAGACTCCGTAACAAAAATTGCATCCTGTTTTTTATCATCCTACAAGTTCCAAAAGACCTTCTAATGTGTTCTGGCTTACTGCAGTACGTTCTACTATCACCATCTCTGTAATAAATCAACTTATCTCTCTCTTGTCAGACTTGTCAGCCTGTGTCTGGAAGGCTGCCAAGTTCTTCAGTGTTGTGGTTCTGTGATGCATCTCCCCCCTCCAGGCCCCTCTCTGCACACTGCCTGTGTATTATTTAGATTAGGGCAGCTTTTCTCTTCTCTCTTATCTTTTACAAGCTGGAAAATCCTCCTCTGAGCTGGCTGGGCTTTCACATACTGAGGAATTACACACAGGCAGAGCTGTCTGCACTCTGCAGGAAGAAACAGCCTGACACTTCAGTGGAAGATAGCTGCAGGGGGAAAGAAACACACAAATGATCTCTTGAGATTCAAAAGGAAGGCTGTATACAGCCTGCTGATGTATGGATGTATTTTCTATGTGTGGACATACTGTACATCAACCTACTTCCTGTTTTGGTGGCCATTTTGTTTGTTTATAAACAAACTTTTTAAAACTGTTTTTAACCACTTTTAATGCGGCGAGGAGCGGCGAAATTGTGACAGAGGGTAATAGGAGATGTCCCCTAACACACTGGTATGTTTACTTTTGTGCGATTTTAACAATACAGATTCTCTTTAATGTGAAGGATTAAATATAAAAATGAACACACATATGGGTTTCAGAAAAGGTAACAATCTGTGATTGATTCAGTTCTTATCTACTTTTAATCCTGCCAAGGGTCTCCTCGTCACCCCCATTCCTTGCAAGGGTCCCTGCAGAGGTGTGCAGGCTTTCCCCGCCTATTGTCTCAGCCTCTGTGGTGTTTTGTGGCACAGGGGACATATTTGTCGATAGCAACTATTCACATGCTAGATTCTCGGCCAAGACATCCCAAAACCATTATCTTGCCTAGTTTTATTCAGCATGTGTACAAACTTTAAACATTCTCCCAGTTCTCTGAAGACAATGTTTTTGGTGTCTCTGGTTTGCAGATATGAGTCACGCATGTGCATTCATTAAGTGCAAATGATGCCCCCTATATGGCTATTGCTACCCTAGATGTTATCATTGCTTGAAGAAGATTGTTTTCACTTGTCATTTGATTTTTTTTCACCCAGTAACAGAGTATGTTGCACAATCCAGGCACATTCTCCCTCAAGGTATTCATTTAGTTTGAATTACCATTATTGACCAGGCATACATCAGATGTCATCCACTCATGACCTAAATTAGAACATTTCCTCTTCAAACACTGCTTCCAGAATACTGAACTGTTATCGGACCAACTCTGCTTAGGCCCCGCTCTTGCCTTTGGTTATACAGATAATGCAGGTGTTTATATCTTTGCCTTCATGTTTTTTGCAAACCAATTGCGTTTGTTTGCAAAAAGAAGTGTGCATCTGCATCTACTGAAAAATACTTTGTAATATAAAGAGGCAAACCATTTGCAAAAAAAAAATGCTGCAGTCATTTTTTTCCTCAAGTGAAAATGTGTATGCAATGTGAACGAGCACATTGATTTACACTAAAAACACACACATGTGCGAAGTGTGAACCCTGCCTAAACAGTGTTGCTGACAGGTATACAGGTATTGCCTGAATGAGGTCTTTATACAGGTATTGTCAGGCTTGCCTGGTCAATTACTATAGGTCAGGCTGCATGCCCATATGACTGACCTATTGCCCAGCCCGTAACACCTGCACAAAACTCCTACTTAATGCAATACTACAATAACCTGCAGGCAGATGTAGCATACAGATAGTATTCACCAAACAAAAGCAGTATGAGTAATATAAGTACAATATACACAGATATATAGTCTGGCCTGGGGGTGGAGGCAATCCAGATGATAGCCAGGTGGTGACAGACAGGGAAGGATAGGTTGTAGGCAGTTCAAACACTTTGCAGACAACATGGTCAATCCAATCCAAAGTCAGTCCATGCAGAGTTCATGGGAGAAACCTTTAAACAAGCAGGGGTTGATCCAGGCAGCAATCAGGGATATCCAGGAACAAGCAGAGTCGGCAACGGATAATCTAATCAGAGAACGTGGTCAGGAACAGGCAGAAGTTGGCAACAGGAGATAAATCTGGAAATAAGCTTGGTCAAGATACAGACAAAGTCGGCACAAGATCAGCAACTGTGAGTGCAGTCTCAGCAACAAGCCCAGCAGAGACTATCACGGGCGATGACAGAGGGCGCTCACCTTACTTTTATAGAAGGACTAACCAATCAAACAAAAAGGAATCCAAAGTGCCCAATCACCTTGCGGCGTGTCAGCAAGTCAGCTGACATGCCATGCACACACGCTGTCACTGTTTACAGCGGTGGAGCGTGTACTGAGGATGCGTCCGCCGCTTAGCCAATGGGAACTGAGCGCCTTGCGCTTCACTGACATCAGAGCCCCGCCAAGCCCAGAGGCTTATATTTTTTAGCATATAAGACTCTCCTGAATATAAGACACACCTAGGTTTAGAGGGCAAAAAACAGGAAAAAAAAATATATACTAAACCTGGGGCATGCATGGTCCATGAGCATCTTGCAGATGTTCTACCCCAATTTTTGTGTCCCCTTCTGTCCCCATGTGTTCTCTTCTGTCCCCAATGTGTCCTTTTCTGTTTTCGGTGTTCTCCCCCATTTTTGGGGAGCTAAAATGTGTCTTATATGCCAGACAATATGGTACGTTTCCCCCAGGAGGGGGCTGGGCTGTCATTTCACTCAACCTCTTTGTCGAGTAACAGTTTCAGTTGTTTTACGTATTATTTATTACAATTGGGTCAGTTTAGGCAGGGAGCACACTTTTTTCTGTGGGAACTGCAGAAAATTCCTCGCAAACGTTTTGCCACACGATATGTGCATTTTATCATCTTCTCAATACATGTTAAACAGATAAAACAATGAAACCCCCACTATCAATTGAATCTGCATTTTTATTGTATACAAACCTGAGTGAGATTTGGTGGAATGGAGCTTTTGCACTAAATGTTGTGAAGTAGAACAGGTGGCAGGCGTGCTTTTTTCTGACAAAGCCCTCATTACAGCTTACCTACTGATGAGCAGCAAAGGTACCGTGGTGATTAAGCAGACAATATGGTTTGCTTCCTGTTTCATCACTTTTATTTTCATCTGAGACTCCCAGTACTGATTGACTTTAGCAAGAGAAAGGACAAAGAGGAAGTTGGAAATTGAGCATCATATTTTTATTATTATTAAGTATACGGTAGTTGTAAAACTGTGGCAAAGAAAGTTGTAGTTATTCCTGTAATTTATTTGAAGTGCAAGTCAGTGTTTTCTCTCTGTATTTACTGACACTTCTTCTTAAAGTACCTCTAGTACTATTTGAAAATAGTTCAACTTGTGACAGGGCTATGCTAGGTGAATGAGAAACCTGGAATAGGTTTGCATTTCCTTTAGGCTCTGTTTCCACTTTAGCAGAGGAATGGATTTTTTGTCTGTCCTTCCCGCCACAGTAAACAGCTCTTATTTATCAGAGCTGTTCACACTTGTTAAACTGCAATGGATCCATGGGATCCACTTTTGTGCAGTCTGTCATAAACACAGGCAGGCATATGCGTTCCCCAATATAGCCTATGGGGGAGCGCATCTGCCCTGGGCTACAGTCAGACCATGGGGGACCATCACCTCCTACTGGCCGTCCGTGGTCCTGCACAAATGGGAACAAAGCCTTAAAGAACAAGCAACACTCATGCTAACCTAGAAATAAAAAATACATATATAAGTAGATAAATACTACTTTAACTTACATAACAGATGTATTGTGCTATTCACGTAATGATTCCTGTGAATTTTATAAAGGAAAAGCAGAAAATCCTATTCTAGGCAGTGGCCATCTTGCCAAGCTAATGATGACATCATATCCTCCCTGACTCTTGTTTTCCCCCCTCCCTTCTCTTGCTCATTGTGTATTCATTAGCTGCCCTCCTCCCAGAGCATTCAGACACTCCCACTGAGGTGTATACTAACAACTGGACAGTTTTTTTTTATTTACACATCCAATCACCTCAGCCTTGCTTGTAAACACAAGTAATCTGAGGGTGTTTCTGATAAGCATCTAGGCAGGGAAATAAATGGAAGAGGAGGAATATATTATAGATAAAAAGAACTCCCAGCATTCAACTCTTTGGCACTGTTTGGCTCCTAAAGTATGTGATAACTCCAAACCATAACAGTAGAAAAAGTTTTGCAAGTTTTGAATGCAGGATTCGCATCTTTATCACTTAATACACTCAGACCAGTTGCTGTTGAAATTAGATTTTTATAGTGACAATACCGCTTTAAGCAGTGGCCAGAATCAGGTGCTTCAAGATAAGCATCCTGGATAGGACTCTGTGCAGATTCAGTGCGATCAAAATGTTGGGCCGGCCGCACACACGCTGTGCTGTTGTGTAGCTGATGACTGTGTTGCTATGCGGGGGGGCACAAGCAGCGCATGCGTGACATCACGTGGGGGAGCAACATGAACAATGAGATACGCAGGGGGATCAGTGTTGCTGGGGTTGAGTAGATCTGCACGGCGGATCTCTTGCAAGGTGAGGGTCGGGGTTGCCAGCTGCGGTACAAACGCCTCTTTGTCAGCTGTGGCGGTTGTTATCGGGCGCCTCAGCTGACTTAAGTCAGGTATGTGTACGAGGCTTTAGAGAATATATTTCCAGACACAAACATAACATAAAATTGTCTTCTATGTGTCCTGGGTATTTTCATAATATCCTAAAATTCTGATGCACTGATTTCGGCACAAATGTCCTCTCTTTCCTTTCATGACCTTTATTCTTCTTTCTTTAACTTCATAAGTTCCAAGTGTAGCTATCTGGCTTCACCTGAGTGTTATCTGTTATGTAACCTGAATTGTATTCACCCTAGTATTGAACAGTAGGAATGGAGAAAAGGATAGTGTTCAGGCCACTCCCAGTTTCCATTTAGGGTAGTGGATACTACCTACACCGGATCAAGTGAGATCTCTCCACACCACCGATATATATGGAAGACCAGGAGTCTGCATAGCCAGGGTTATTACCAACATTGAATTGAGTTAGATCACTCTGTTATTCTACTTATGATGTCTATCGGCTGGGTGAACTGTATACACTTTATGAACACAGCAAACCTTGGAGTTGCCATATGTCATTTCAGGTACCCTGGTAGCAATGCAATTTCATTAGTACTGTGGTCCCTGACAATCTTGATTTATATGCATAGAGCTCTTCATCCCTTTGTGATTGGAGCTGATCAGTTATTCTGATTTGCCATCTTCCTCTTACAATCAGCTTCTCCTTCCAGAAGGATTTGGTGGGGCCTGGCAGGACTTTTACGGTATACATAGTAAGATATCTCAGTGAGAATGACAGTGGAAATCTGCTTGTCCTTCATAATTACCACTGGGTCCTGCCATGATTTTAATCTCTGTAAAATGGACAGATGGATGCAGCATGTGCATGATAAAAGCTTGCTGGGATGAAATAAAGGCACTGTGAATTGATGTACTTTTCCTGCCTAGCAGGTTTCATATATTCATTCTAATGTAAGCAGCTTAAGGATGTACATTGTTCTAAAAACATCCAGTTTATAGATTTTGATAATCTGTGGTTGTCGGTACTGTCACAAGAGCCCCACTGGCCGTGAACACGCAAAACCGTCCGATCCGATTCTAGCACACAGATTGAGAGCTATGGACGCAATCTGCGTAGAATTGGCGGAGTTTGAGCGTCACGACGCAGTAGGGAGCCTGTGAGGTTACGAAAATACACTTTTACTCCAACCCAGGGGTAGATTTGCCACCATCTCTGTTTTCTATCAGCCCAGAGATAACTGCTAACTGGCTATAGACCTGTGAAACAAACAACCGGTTAAAACTGTGCAATTCCTATCTATCTATCAAAACAGTAGCGTCCCTTCGGAAGTTTAGGTCTCGTCTGTGTATACTGAATAGAAGGTTTTACTGAGAGGTAAAGACCTTTTAAAAAGCCTTTATTTGTTACAATATAAATAATTAATATATACAGACAATCGTGAACAATTAAACGATGAGAGACAGTGATAACACAGTACATAAAAGAAAAAGGGATAAAAAAAACGAATACTTATGATTCTGTGGAAAGTCCGTTCGGGAAAAGACAAAGTTCCTTTGTTGCAGTTAGTTCGCAATATGGCCGAACCACATGGCCGTTGCTCCGCCTGCAAGATGGCCACTGCTATTTCCCCAAGCAGTGGCAGTCTTTTCGGTATGATGGAAAGTGGGGGAATTGGCTGGGGGTCCTCATGCAATCAGTTTTGAGCACTGACATTTCTGGGCGGAGTCTCAAGCTCAGCCCAGGGGCGTGTCAGGCAGTGAGTTCTCAGGGGAGGAACTTCCAGCCATCCACAAAATATGTCCAATTTCATACCCCGCCGGGGTTTTGTCGCACATGCAAACCGATTTCATATTCAGATTGGGCTGAGAATACACGTTCATAGGACATCAAACTTGCAATATTTGGGGCGCACGGGGACCCCATTATTCATATCTCAGCCCCTGCTCGGGTTACCTGGCTATGTCTAGTATCACCATATTCTACAGAATTAGGGAAACAAAATTATGTAATTTTCATATTCCTCCCATGGATGGTATTTGCAAAATGTGACAAAGTTATCAACACCATGCATTCCATACTCAGTTTAGTCGGTGCCGTCAAGACTGGGAGGAATGTAGGTGTCAATAGACCTCATGCTGTGCTAGCTTCCCCTGTTGAATAGACTCTGTTGGTATTTCAGCTCTGCCCAATTAGCACATTAGTGTCACCAGAGCTTTTCCGGGAGCCTTAACAGGATTTCTTGCTAAACCAGGTTGCTTTAGCCATATGCTAACGCAGGCCCATTCATCCCTCATGGCAAAAGGGGGGGGGGAAGGCAGGAAGGAAAAACTTCTATTTTAAAAATAAAGAATGTCAGTTTTCCGATCACGGTTGCGATCGGACACTCGGCCGCGAATCCTCGGACGACTGGGCGTCGCCCGGCGTCACACCTCCCCCTTCCCGAGCTCTGCTCAGGGAGGTGTCAACAGGACGCCTTCCGTAGCAGCTATTGGCGCTGTTGGGTCGGGTTCCCCCTGACACCGCGACAGCCCATCAGCGTTTTGGTGTCGGCTGCCTGCTTTGTGTTGGATCGTAAAGTCGTACTGCTGCAATGACAGGCTCCACCGTAGGAGCTTGCCGTTGGTTCCAGCAGTACGGTTTAGCCAACTCAGGGGATTGTGATCAGTGACGATCGTGAAGGAGCGGCCGTACAGATACGACTGCAGTTTCTGTAGGGCCCACACGATCGCCAGGCACTCCTTTTCAGTTGTGGAGTAGGCTACCTCTCGGGGCAGGAGCTTCCGGCTCAGGTAGAGGATAGGGTGTTCATCCCCCTTTCCATCCACCTGGCTGAGGACTGCGCCGAGACCGTAGTCAGAGGCATCGGTTTGCACCACAAACCGACGACTGAAGTCTGGGGCCTGAAGCACAGGGGCGCTTGCGAGGGCCTGCTTCAAGGCCTGGAAGGCATTCTCGCAAGCGGGGGTCCAGCTAACAACCTTGGGGTGCTTCTTGCTAGTGGCATCGGTCAGGGGCTTCGCCAGTGTACTATAGGCGGGAACAAATTTCCTATAGTAGCCGGCGGTCCCCAGGAACGCCTGGACCTGCTTTTTCGTGATAGGTCGAGGCCATGCCAGGATGGCGTCCACCTTTCCCGTGTCAGGTTTCAGGGTCTTACCCCCCACCCGGTGACCTAAGTACTGCACCTCGGTCATGCCAATCTGACACTTACTCGGTTTAACCGTCAGATTGGCCATGGCCAGCCTCTCTAGTACCTGGGACAGGTGTTTGAGGTGTTCTTCCCAGGTGGGGCTGAACACCGCAATGTCATCCAGATACGCTACAGCGAACCCTTGCATTCCCTCTAGCAGGTCGTTCACGGCCCGCTGAAACGTGGCGGGGGCGTTCTTCATCCCAAAGGGCATCATCGTGAACTCGAAGAGGCCGAAAGGGGTGATGAAGGCCGACTTTTGCCTCGCGTCAGGTGCAAGTGGTATCTGCCAATACCCCCGGCTCAGATCCATGATTGATAGGTACCTGGCTGATGCCAGTGTATCTAGCAGCTCATCAATGCGAGGCATGGGGTAGGCGTCTGTAGTGGTGATGGCGTTCAGTTTCCTGTAGTCTACGCAGAACCGAGTTGTCTGGTCCTTCTTGGGGACCAGGACAACAGGGGCTGCCCAGGCACTACTGGACCTTTGAACCACCCCTAACTCCAGCATCTCCCTCACCTCCTTCTGCATGTCCGCCTGTACCTCGGGAGAGACACGGTAAGCGGATTGCCTGATGGGGGGATGGGTACCTGTATCTACCCCATGCACCGCCATACTGGTCCGCCCCGGGATACCGGAGAAGGTGTGCTGGTACTGGCCCAGCACCTTCTGTAACTGCTCTTGCTGGGCTGAGGCGAGCTGTGGATTGACGTTTAGGTCGCCGTCCACATCTCGTACGTCAGCCAGCAGGTCTAACAGGGGGTCTGCCTCTCCCTGCTCTAACCGGCTGCACACTGGCAGCGCATACTGGGTCCTGTCATGGTGGGCCTTCAGCATGTTTACATGAAAGCTCTTCTGCTTCCTGCCCCCCATGTTCACTAGATACGTCAGAGGGTTTAACCGCTGCACTACAGTAAAAGGCCCCTCCCAGGCTGCTTGCAGCTTGTTCTGCCTCACGGGAAGAAGGGCATATACCTTGTCACCCACATCAAATGACCGCTCTCCAGCAGTGTGGTCGTACCATGCTTTTTGTTTGGCCTGAGCCTGGGCCAGGTTGTTGGTCACTACTGCGGACAGGGACTCCATTTTGTCCCTGAACTTGAGGACGTAATCGACCACGGAGACATCAGTGGGGTCGCCCTTGCCCTCCCATGTCTCCCGCATCAATTGTAAGGGTCCTCGGACATTCCTCCCATACAGGAGTTCAAACGGGGAAAACCCGGTTGACTCCTGCGGCACCTCCCTGTACGCAAACAACAGATGAGGCAGGTATCGTTCCCAGTCCCCACCTTGCGACTCAACAAACGTGGTCAGCATTTGCTTCAGCGTCCCGTTGAACCGTTCACACAGTCCATTGGTCTGCGGGTGGTAGGGACTGGAGACAATGTGCGTCATGTGTATCTTTTTGCACAGGGCCTCCATGAGTTCGGACATAAACTGGGATCCCTGATCGGAGAGCATCTCCGCAGGGAACCCGACTCGGGAGAAAATGTTAAGTAGCGCGTCTGCTACCTTGTCCGCCCTCAGGGAGGAAAGCGCCATGGCCTCAGGATAGCGGGTGGCGTAATCCACCACCGTCAGGATGTACCTTTTGCCACTGCTGCTGGGAGTGGGCAATGGTCCAATTATGTCGACTGCCACTCTGTGAAAGGGCTCACCTATGATTGGCAGTGGACACAAGGGAGCCTTGCGGGGGTTCCCAGCCCGTTTTACCTTTTGGCAAACAGTACATGAGCGGCAATAGTTGGTCACATCGATCCGCATCCTGGGCCAGTAGAAATGACCCTGGATACGGTCAAGTGTCTTGTGGATTCCCAAGTGCCCTGCCAGGGGAATGTCATGTGCGGACTTCAGCACATGCCCCCGGAAGGCACTGGGTACCACAAGCAACTTGGTACCCACACTTGTTTCACCTTCGGTGGGCTGTACAGGCTCGCTGTACAGCTTACCACCTTCCCAATATACCTTGAAGGTATCTTCATTCGTGAGGGGCTCCGAAGCCTGCCTTCTGAGTGCCTCGAGGCTAGGGTCAGTCTGGAGTGCTTGCACAAATGCAGCACTCTCGCTCTCAGCCAGCTGGCCCGTGGCATATGCAGTTAGTGGCTGAAGGCTACCATCCCTGTGGTCAGAGGAGGGGGAGGAGGCCGGAACCTCTTCCACCTGCTCTGAGCCCAGGTTCTGAGCAGCGCGGCTGCGTGTTACTGCCAGTACAGGTACACCTTCAGACTGGCACATACTGGCATTACTCACATCCTGGCTGCATGCATGAATTACAGTGACAGGTACAACAACATTTTCATCACAAACAATCGGTATATCAAACACAGGTACCTGTGACACAGGTACTATTGGACTCGGTACCCCTGGACTGGGCACATTCAACCCACCTCCCCCCTGTTCTTGCCCCTTGGTGCAAAGTACCTTAGTGTGGGCGGAGAGTCCGTCTCCCTCCTGGCAGTCTGAGGGGCTTGGGGCAGGTTCATAATAGGACACAAGCTTGCCCAGGTCGGTCCCCAACAAAACTGGGACCGGCAGTTGGTCCAGGACCCCAACAACCTTCTCTTGAACCCCCACCCCCCAATCGATGGACACCCGAGCCTGGGGAATGCGAGAAAGAGTGCCCCCCACTCCAGTGAGGGTAAGGTATTTGTCAGGGAGGATATTTTCCGTCGGGACCAGGTGCGCACGCACCAGGGTGACATCCGCTCCAGTGTCGCGGAAACCGGTAACAAGCTGGTCGTTCACTGTAACCAGCTGGTGGTTGCTCGTAGCGGAGTGGATCCCTCTCCCACCTGCGAACATGACGTTGTTGGGTGCTCCCGGCTGGGGTGCGCTGGCTGGCGGCAGTTGCCGTGGGCGAGGTGTAGGTGGTGCAGGAGCTGGCGCGGTCTGCCTCCGCTCCGGGCAGTTAAACTTCATGTGTCCGGGCTTGCGGCAAAAGTGACAGGTGATGCCCTCTGTTACTGCAGGCCTGGACGCAGCAGCTGCGCTGGAGGGCCTCTGGGGCGCACGGCTCACAGAGGTAGGAGAGTCTGCAAAATTGTGGGACTGACCTCCTCTCCAGCTAGATGGGGCAGTCCTGCGGGTCTCCGGCACCCTGGTCGTTGCAAAGGTCTCAGCGAGGTCTGCAGCGACCGTCGCTGACGCCGGTCGGCGCTCCAGCACAAACTGGCGTACATCAGCCGGGCAAATGTTCAGAAACTGCTCCAGGACGATTAAGTCCTCCAGGACACCGTAAGACCCTTTAGTGAGGCCTAGCGTCCACTGGCGGAGTGTGGTGAGCAGACTGCTGACCACATCTTGATAAGAATCAGTAGATTTTTTCTGCCAGGACCTGAACCTTTTCCGGTAGGCTTCTGGCGTCAGCTGGTACTTAGTGATTATAGCCTCCTTTATAGCGGTATAATCATTGTCCTTTTCCACAGGCAGCTCTGAGAAAGCATCAAGCGCTTTGTAGCGCAGCAAGGGTGTCAGATGTCTGGCCCACTGGTCTTGGGACAGACGATACTGACGGCAGGCCTTTTCGAAAGACCTCAAAAACAAGTCAATGTCAGTGTCTTTTTCGATAATAGCAAATTTAAATTTTGCACTTACTGGAGCGGCAGTCCCTTCAGCAGGGAGGCTGGGCGTTGAACTCCGGCTGGCTTGCTGCACTTTCGCCATGTTCAGCTCATGCTGTCGTCTCTCCCGCGCCTCTGCAGATTGGCGTTCCTCTCGCTTTTGCTCCGCCATGTACTGCAGGTACTTGTCCACATCAGTTTCCATCAGCTTTTGCAATGCCTGCTGCATTACTGGATCAACATAACTGGACAGTCCAGTACTGGCCGGTTCCAGGCGAGTACTTTCAGGGGTTCTGGGGTCGGGGATCACACTGACAGCCTCCTGCGTATCTGTTGCCGCATTGCCCGCGGGTTGCTCAACCTCGGTACGCACAGGATCTTCAGTCTCTGGTTCCCCTCGACTTGCGTTAGATGAGCCGGTGTCCTCCACAGTGGACACCTCCAGCGTCCGCAGATTCTGGCTATCCCATCGGTACAAGTCCGTTATCAGGTCCTGCTGTTTCTTGCCGCGGATGTCCATGCCTCTCGCCTCGCACAGACTCTGCAGGTCGGATAGGACCATGACCTTGTAATTCCCGGACATTTCCATGCCAAATAAAAGAAAACTTAGGGGAGGGGTACTGGTTACACAGTCTCTCTGTATATATGAAAAATATATTGCACTCAGTCACTACCAACGAATTAGTTCGTTTCTCGATAGGGCTAATTCGATAGCCCTACCTGAGATACTATCAGCACACACAGATCCCAAACGCTGCCGACCACTGTCACAAGAGCCCCACTGGCCGTGAACACGCAAAACCGTCCGATCCGATTCTAGCACACAGATTGAGAGCTATGGACGCAATCTGCGTAGAATTGGCGGAGTTTGAGCGTCACGACGCAGTAGGGAGCCTGTGAGGTTACGAAAATACACTTTTACTCCAACCCAGGGGTAGATTTGCCACCATCTCTGTTTTCTATCAGCCCAGAGATAACTGCTAACTGGCTATAGACCTGTGAAACAAACAACCGGTTAAAACTGTGCAATTCCTATCTATCTATCAAAACAGTAGCGTCCCTTCGGAAGTTTAGGTCTCGTCTGTGTATACTGAATAGAAGGTTTTACTGAGAGGTAAAGACCTTTTAAAAAGCCTTTATTTGTTACAATATAAATAATTAATATATACAGACAATCGTGAACAATTAAACGATGAGAGACAGTGATAACACAGTACATAAAAGAAAAAGGGATAAAAAGAACGAATACTTATGATTCTGTGGAAAGTCCGTTCGGGAAAAGACAAAGTTCCTTTGTTGCAGTTAGTTCGCAATATGGCCGAACCACATGGCCGTTGCTCCGCCTGCAAGATGGCCACTGCTATTTCCCCAAGCAGTGGCAGTCTTTTCGGTATGATGGAAAGTGGGGGAATTGGCTGGGGGTCCTCATGCAATCAGTTTTGAGCACTGACATTTCTGGGCGGAGTCTCAAGCTCAGCCCAGGGGCGTGTCAGGCAGTGAGTTCTCAGGGGAGGAACTTCCAGCCATCCACAAAATATGTCCAATTTCATACCCCGCCGGGGTTTTGTCGCACATGCAAACCGATTTCATATTCAGATTGGGCTGAGAATACACGTTCATAGGACATCAAACTTGCAATATTTGGGGCGCACGGGGACCCCATTATTCATATCTCAGCCCCTGCTCGGGTTACCTGGCTATGTCTAGTATCACCATATTCTACAGAATTAGGGAAACAAAATTATGTAATTTTCATATTCCTCCCATGGATGGTATTTGCAAAATGTGACAAAGTTATCAACACCATGCATTCCATACTCAGTTTAGTCGGTGCCGTCAAGACTGGGAGGAATGTAGGTGTCAATAGACCTCATGCTGTGCTAGCTTCCCCTGTTGAATAGACTCTGTTGGTATTTCAGCTCTGCCCAATTAGCACATTAGTGTCACCAGAGCTTTTCCGGGAGCCTTAACAGGATTTCTTGCTAAACCAGGTTGCTTTAGCCATATGCTAACGCAGGCCCATTCAGCCCTCATGGCAAAAGGGGGGGGGGAAGGCAGGAAGGAAAAACTTCTATTTTAAAAATAAAGAATGTCAGTTTTCCGATCACGGTTGCGATCGGACACTCGGCCGCGAATCCTCGGACGACTGGGCGTCGCCCGGCGTCACAGGTACATTAAAAGGATACTGTAGGGGGGTCGGGGGAAAATGAGCTGAACTTACCCGGGGCTTCTAATGGTCCCTCGCAGACATCCTGTGTTGGCGCAGCCACTCCCCAATGCTCCTGCCCCGCCTCCAGTTCACTTCTGGAATTTCAGACTTTAAAGTCAGAAAACCACTGCGCCTGCACGCCCGTGTCCTCGCTCCCGCTGATGTCACCAGGAGTGTACTGCGCAGACACAGACCATATTGGGCCTGCGCTGTGCGCTCTTGATGACATCAGCGGGATCGAGGACACGGCAACGCAGGCGCAGTGGTTTTCAGACTTTAAAGTCTGAAATTCCAGAAGTGAACCGGAGGCGGGGCCGGAGCATTGGTGAGTGGCTGCGCGGGCACAGGATGTCTGCGAGGACCGTTAGAAGCCCCGGGTAAGTTCAACTCATTTTCCCCTGACCCCCCTACAGTATCCCTTTAATATATGTCTTTACTTATTTTACTTATACCTGTTGTTCCTTTTCACTGGCTTAGTACAAGGATTGCCTGACATCTCCTGTCTCACTAAGGGCGGAGTATAATGCAATGAGGGAGTGTCCACGAAAATGACTGCAGTTTTTCTCGGATGATTTTTGGATTAAAATGTGCATTTTAACATGTGTGTCATCCATGGTCAGCTGACAGCAGCTGACTGTTGGCAATGGGAATCGCATACGGTTTGTGATATTATGGCATTTGTGTCATGGTTTTTTTCTGCACTTTAAATACACCTGAGCTGAGAGGCATATAGAGGCTGCCATATTTATTTCCTGTTAAACAATACCAGTTGCCTGGCTCTCCTGCTGATCCTCTAATAGTTTTAGCCACAGACCCTGAACAAGCCTGCAGATCAAATGTTTCTGACTGATGTCTGACTAGATTAGCCTCATGATTGTTTCAGGTTTGTGATCCAAATACTACTGCAGCCAGAGACAGACAGGCAATTGGTATTGTTTAAAAGGAAATAGATATGGCAGCCTCCATATGCCTCTAAGTTCAGGTGTCCTTTAAAACAAGCTTACAATAATAGCCCAAATCATTGTTTAGCAGTGATTTAGAATGGTAGAAATAGCCCAGTGTTCTCCCCAGAATTTTTTTCCAGCCGGGTGGCATAAAATAGTAGCCGGGTGGCATGAAATAGTAGACCGGTGGGGCAATATGAGAGAATGCTGGGCTGGTGCTTCTGTGCCCAACTCTGCTTATAGCATAGGAGGAGATGAGCCGATGACAGCCGGGTGCTCATCAATATTAGCCGGGTGGAGCACCCAGCTAAAAGAGCCTGGGGAGAACACTGGCCTATAATGTATAATGCATCATGCGATCGAGGGATTAAAACAGGTGCAAAGAATACTGGAGCAAAAGTGGAGCTGTTGCCTCCAAACTTTATTTAAATCAACCACTAAAAACTAAATTAGTGGTTCTGTACAATTGTTTTCTTTGCACCTGCCTTGATAAATCAGCCTTGATATTTGCGCCATTGAAGGTACTTTTTACAATACATCCTCCATTTCTCTTTTTGCCAAAATGTGGGCTTTTTCATATGTGCAAATTAAAAGAGCATTTCTATATAAATGTCTCCACTTTTTGGAAAGTAATTGCTGTATATTATGATTGTTCCAATAGTCTGTCCAGCTTCCTGTTGGGTACCCAACAGCTTTTGGTCTCAGGCGGTGTTTTACTGTATAATGTTAGCTGGGAAATATCAGTGGGAGGTTAGATTCAAACTACGCTTCCTACCAGGACTCACTTGCTAAAATGAAGCACTAGTTTCACTTTATTATGAAGACAACACTGTGGGTCTGTGCCATATGACAGTGCATGTATTTCTCTTTATATATTATGAATGGAAAGCAACAATATAAGGGCAGCTCTTTCTAAACATTTTAGCTTTGCCAGGTTTTCACAAATGCCCAATTAGGTTAAAAGGGGTGACTGCCAGTCTGAAATCTGTGATAATTATTATTACCGTGGCCCCTATTCAATCAGCTTTTTTCTTTACTTTTCTCACAGGAAAGGTTTTTACTCCTTATCAATAAAATATTTTTTAAGATCCCAATAAATAATGAAATACCCAAAATAGGCTTGATATTACATTCTAACTATTTTCTTTCTTCTTTTTTTTTTACTTCTTTAATTGCTATGCTAGGTGCTCAAAAGCTATTTTGTAGCTAAGATGAAAAAGGATCTCCTAAGAGAAAACTCTAAAGAAACGTTAATTGAATAAGGGCCTGTATGTTTATATGTTACTGGTATTTTTAAATAATACTGTACAAAAGGGGTTTAGTTAGTTAGAATCGAGCTATTGGGGTAGGGAGTGGTTACAGGTAGGCAAAAGTGGGGGTGGGGTTTAGTTGAAGGCGTTAACAGTGCCAAAATTATGCAGATGGTTCGCCAGTGCATACATGTTGTTTGCCACTTTTGATCTAGTCAGTAAGTAATGATTCCTACCAGTACTTTTAGTAATGATAGGGTGGCGTACCCTGTCATTAATTACGTATTTACATTTTACGTTACATATGTATGATGTCTACAATACATTTAACACATTTGTCCCCCTCATCATCACTTCAAACCTTACAGCCCGTACCTATAATCATAATAGCCTTAGACACATCTATGCATTCAATCTTGTTGAACTAAAAAAAAAATAACTTGTGGTGAGCATAGCCCAGCAGCTCAAACTATAAATGCTTAGTAGACAAACAGATCTGGAGGGAAAACTAAATCATTTAGTATTATCTCTAATTTATGGCCTCTACCTGATGATCTACAAATATAGTGAATAAACTGGGAATAGTGCCCGTAGGCCTTCCAGTCCACAAAATCCACAGGCATTTTAGTGCGAACACCTTAACTACATGCCGAACGCCTAACGCCAATGGGCGTGGCTGCGGCGGCAGCCCCAGGAATGCCTGACGCCGATTGGCGTCAAGTCCTGGGGCTCTGTTTTGCAGGAGATCGCACGCAGGCTGCGCGCGCATCTCCTGCTCAGGGGCGGAGCTCTGCCCCCTCTTCAGTCTCCGAGTGGCCGCTTGGGAGACTGTTAGATGCCAAAACGCCATCTAAACACATAGTGCATCGCTGAGATGAGCAGCAGCGCTGTACTGGGGACAAGAGAGCGATCAGCTCACATAGGCTGAAGCCTATGACAGCCGTTTGCGTGATTGGCTGACTTCAGGGAGGGAGGGGAATAAGTGTAAAAAAAAAAATGTTCATTTTGTTTAGAAAACAAAGAAATACATATTTATATTAAAAAAAACACCTGGGGGGCGATCAGACCCCACCAACAAAGAGCTCTGTTGGTGGGGGGGGGGGGGAGGGGGGATCACTCGTGTGCTGTGTTGTGCGGCCCTGCAGCTTGGCCTTAAAGCTGCAGGCATTTTAGTTAAAATTGGCCTGGTCTTTAGGGGGGTTTACCACTGTGGTCCTCAAGTGGTTAACCTCCCTGGCGTTCATTTGATGCGGACTTTCGTCCGCGCGAGGGCTATTTAAAAAAAAAATTAAATCATGTAGCTAGCACTAGGCTAGCCACATGTGTTCCCCAACCTCCCCGGTGCTGTGTCCCACCCCCGATCGCCGCCAGTTGTATCCCACAAGAGCCGTAAACTCTTCACTCAGCTACGGTCGTCACTGTGGCGACAATCGGACATGACGTCTGACGTCATCGACATCATGACATCATGCGCAGTCCTGATCCTTGCCATAGCGACGCCCGGTGGTGACGGAAGATGCGGTGCCAGTGCGGGCTCCGGGGGGGGGAGGGGAATGTATAACGCCACCGATCGGGGGGGAGCAGCAGCAATCGAACAACACATGCAGCTAGCCAAGTGTTAGCTACATGATGTGCAGAAAAAATTTCCCCAAAAAATCTCCTGGGCCATGCTGTCCCCTCCGGCAGTAATGGACCAGCTGAGCTCGTCCATACCGCTCAGGAGGTTAATGTACCTTCACTTTCTCTTAGACTTCAATATTGAAGTTTTTTTTTTTTGCCATGTAGTTGTGACAGTTGACAAATATTGTTGGATGTTAGTTACCTTTTGCTACAAGCCTTTAACTATTTGAATAATTCAGTAAAAAAAAAAGATTTGACAAAAACAAATTTGTCACACATCACCTCACCTTTATTGGCAGGAAATGGGTTCCTCTGGATTCTAACTATTTGAAGATTGCCCTCTTTCTGATTAGAGGTCACATACCTGGTTGTGAATTTGCTACAGGGTTTAACCTCTTGAGGACTGCAGGGCTAAACCCCCCTAGTGACCAGGCAATTTTTAGTTTAAAAGGCCACTGCAGCTTTAAGGCCAAGCTGCAGGGCCGCACAACATAGCACACGAGTGATCCCCCCCCCCCCTTTTCTCCCTACCAACAGAGCTCTCTGTTGGTGGGGTCTGATCGCTCCCCCATGTTTATTTTTTTTTTAATAAATATTTGTGTTGCCTTTTTTTAAAAAAAAAACCCTCTTCCTTTAACCCCCTTCCCTCCCTCGCTCCCTCCCTCCCCACAGCCGGCCAATTACGGCGATCGGCTGTCATAGGCTTCTGCCTATGAGAGCCGATCGCTCTCTTGTCCCCCAGGGGGACAGCCGTGTCACACGGCTGTCCCCAGTGCAGTGCTGCTGCTGATCGCAGCGCTGCACAGAGTAAATAGACGGCGATCACGCCGTCTAACAGTCTCCCGAGCGGCAATAGCCGCTCTGAGACTGCAGGCGGGGCGGAGCTCCGCCCCCCAAGCAGGAGATGCGCGCGCAGCCTTCGCGCGATCTCCTGCAAAACAGAGCCCCAGGACTTTACGCCAATTGGCGTTAGGCGGTCCTGGGGCTGCCGCCGCGGCCACGCCTACTGGCGTGACGCGGTCGGCAAGAGGTTAAAGGTTTCCTAAACTAGTTAATGTCAGAAAATAATTATCATCACCCTAGATGTCAAGGCATTACCGAAAATGGGTTTGTGTTACCATATTATTTATTTTGATACTACTAGACAAGACAAGACAAATAACATTTATATTGCGCTTTTCTCCTTGCGGACTTAAAGCGCCAGAGCACAGCAGCAGCCACTAGGGCGCGCTCTATTGGCAGTAGCAGTGTAAGGGAGACTTTCCAAAGGTCTCCTACTGAATTAGTGCTGGCTTACTGAACAGGCAGAGCCGAGATTCGAACCCAGGTCTCCTGCGTCAGAGGCAGAGCCCTTAACCATTACACCATCCAGCCAACTAGACCCAAACACATTTTAAAATGGGCTCTAGGTCTATCTTTTAACAGTGCACATGCGCGCACACCCGCTGCTCATGCTCGCGAATCCGTCCTCTCGCGCACACGCCGGCCTGGCTCACTGGCCCCGTCCTGTCTCAACGGCTGTCTTGGTCCATGCTGCGCACATGAGCAGTAGCAAAAAGCATGGACCCAGCTACACAGAGACAGGCACACGCAGGGACACAGGGGTTTTATTATAGAGGATGTTAAATACAAACCTACAACTTCTTGTAGTAAACTGTAACGAATGTGGAATCGTCTCCGTGGTCAGCGCACCAGACATGCGCTGACATGACGGATTTCCTCCACAAGCGTATAAATTTGCAGGAACCCAGCAGTAGGTGCAATGCACCTGCAGAGGGAAATTCCTGACGGCAGGTGGAGCTGTGGAGTGCAGAGGAACAGCTCCTCTGCTCTACCACACACGCCAGACAGGAATTGTATGAAGGGAAGAACTGTAATCGCAAGAGAAGCGATTGAGAGTGAGCACAGAGACAGATTGTGTGTGTGTGTGCATAAAACTAGTCGCCAACCCACGACTGTGCACACACCACAGCAGATACGAAGCAGGAACGCGATCGCGAGAGGTGCGATCGCCAAGCATGACACAAGGCTACAGCAAGGCGGAGCACGAGAGTAGCAAAGGCACAGCAAATCATACAATGAGGAAATATGGAAAATAACAAACGCTAGCTAACCGCGAACACCGCACTCATTCGCAACAGTGCACGCGGTTACCACGTGATAAGCACAATAGAGACAAGCACGCCTAACTAACCATCGACAGACAAACATGAAACAGAGGACGCGAACGCTTGCTTAACGGTTACCTCACCGAGCCTCCAGCAAGCGTCCATAGCAGACAAGACAGACACACGAAAACAGGGACAAGCGAGAGATAGGATCCACAGCACTAGCGAGAAGCAAGTGCGATCCAGGTACAGAGTAGCAGAACAGAAGGATCCACAGCACTAGCGAAAAGTGGCCAGCGCGATCCCAGAAGACAGAACAGAAGGATCCACAGCACCAGCGAAAAGTGGCTAGAGCGATCCCAGGAGACAGAACAGAAGGATCCACAGTGCTAGCGAAAAGTGGCTAGCGCGATCCCAGGAGACAGAACAGAAGGATCCACAGCGCTAGCGAAAAGTGGCTAGAGCGATCCCAGGAGACAGAACAGAAGAGATAGCTGGTAGCAACCGCTGCACCAGCTATACTCCAAGAGGAGAGATCAGAACCATTTCCTGTCCACCACCGCTGGGACAGGATAACAGCAACAGAACAAACAAACAGATAAACAATCCTAACTGCACTTAAGGAATCTGCCTAGCACAGTTTCCAGAAATTACTCTAAGCTGATCTTCAAACCAAGAGCATGGCTGACACTCTCTAGGAGTGTGTACTACAAACCCTGAAGGAATGACCAGCAAAGGACTGTGGGTAATCCCAACCTTTATACTGCCAGTCATCACAGGAGGCAGGTAGGGGATTTGCATAACGAATGTATGCAAATTCCTCAGCAGCAAGCTGCAATACAGACAAAAAGTCTCTCTTAAAGAGACCTGCAGAATGCAGACCTGAACAGTGGTCAAAAAGCTGCCTGTTTACACAGGCAGCTGAGCAGATTCTCACATAAACGTATTTCCTGTTACTTCCAGTAAGTCTTAGATAAAAGAAAAGTCCAGCCAAAAATGTCCACTTTTGTTTTCTGAGAATGAAGAAGCTAATTGATTGATCAGTCATGATCTAATATTCACAAGCAATTCCCTGACAGTGCTTGCCGCTTGCCAATGCCATACTTGTGATGCTCAACCAGTCAGGAAAAGAGCACAGAGAGATTCATCAAGCAGTCTGGCCACTGCTGTTATTTTATATTCATCAAATCTTAACCCTTGTGTCTCTGTGCATTAGGGAGTCTTCACTAATCAGACAATGCTTGATGAAAATACAATTATGCTAACAACAAGTCTGAACCTGCTCGTGTTTTTAAGCCTTGTACGTGTGATGTCCTTGATGCCTTATTGTATTAATTTTCCGTAGATTCACTTTTGTCCAGCAGAGGTTGGAGGAAAAACAATTGATTTAGACATAGCTTCTGGCTTCTGGAGGCCCTTGTACATAAGGATGAGCTGCGTGTATCTGACAAATTGAATTAGTGCTGTTGTTCCTATCAAACTATCGTTCATTGATTGCATCCTTCCCGTGGTCTGCAACACATTTGTCAAATACTTTTTTATGCCTTGAACCTGCCAATTTGGCATGCTTTTTAAATATAAGCAGTTTTTGTATTCTACAATAAATGCAGACGATATGGACAGTATTGTGCACCGCATACTGCACTGTGGCCATAACCTTCCAACGTTGTGCCATAACTCTGTGCAATAACCAATTGAATTACCCCCACTATATTTCAGAAGGCTGACAAGCATCTGCCAGTCTGGTGAAAAATGTTTGTGTGTTACTGTCTCCGATGTAATTTGAAACCGGTAAAAGTAACTTGCACCTGTAATTATTTATTTTGTATGTTTTACAATAACAGATTTTGCATAAAGCCTAAATCCAAGTAAGTAAAAAGCAGGTCCCTAACCTATTGCTGCATATTTCAGTTGTATTAAAGCCACATATCTATCCTGATCATTTATCAATCTGGTCACATGACTGTTTCCGGACTTTTCATTCAGATGATGCCATCTGAGAGGAGAGATTTTCTGTACAGCAAGCATCTACTTCAGGCAAGGAATTGGGTGGAGTTTTCAGGCTGCTGCATACTGTATTTACAACACTGGTCTCTGAGTGCATTTGCTGAGCTCTACTGAGATCTACTGATTTCAACCCCCTGTATATATATATATATATATATATATATATATATATATATATATATATATATATATATATATATATATATATATATATCATAAACTACTTTAATTTTAGTGCATCAACATCCCTGTGCCATTTAACAGGTAAAACCTAATTGGTTGATTTGCAAAAGAAAAAAAAAATTGCATGATTGTTTTACCTTGAGCTGGGGATAAACAGGACAATGTAAGGCTGAACACACATGCATTTGTTTTTCATTAATTGATTGGAAAGGGGTGGGGAGAGCAGGTGCAGTGGGGAATCAATGGCCCATAGTTTTTCACCGCAGCAGGCAGTTCGACTAATGCTTAATAGATTTCTGCTGAAATCTATCAAAATTGAGCTTTCAGTTTATGGTAGAAATTGATCACTACTCCAAATCCAATTGAATAGAGATCGATCAACTTGGCATATCACACCATAATCCACTAGTGTATGGCTGACTTTAGTATGTAGGAATTTCCCCATTTATAAGGTACAAATGGCAGCATCATCAGACTGTAGTGGACCAGTATTGGCGCTAAAAGAGATGTGGTTGCCTATGTGTTATTCATTAAAGTATCTATTCAAGAACAATGTACGTACACCTTTACCTTATAAATTGCTGTTAAGGTGGCCATACACTGGTCGATTTGCCATCAGATTCGACCAACAGATAGATCCCTCTCTGATCGAATCTGATCAGAGAGGGATCGTATGGCCACCTTTACTGCAAACAGATTGTGAATCGATTTCAGCCTGAAACCGGTCACAGTCTGTGGAGCTGCCGCTGCTGCCGCCCCCCCCCCCCCACCCCCCGCATACTTTACCTGCTCCGGCTGGCGCGAGTCCCCGCTGTCTTCTTCTCCGCTCCGGCCCCACCACGCTTCGGCTACTGAACTTCCTGTCCAGGGGAAGTTTAAACAGTAGAGGGCGCTCTACTCTTTAAACTTCCTGCCGGGACAGGAAGTTCTGTGTAGCTCTGGAGCCCGAAGCGGAGAAGAAGGCCAGGGGACTCAAGCCGGCTGGAGCAGGTAATGCATTACCGCTGTATTGCGTCGGTCGTCGGGCATTCGAACGCCGCTAACGACGCACTCCCGACCTGCCGGCGACCGAGAAAAATCTTTCGCACGGATGGGTCGATGGGAAACGACGGGAGCGGTCGATTTCGGACGGAAATCGATCGTTCTGTCAGCGGTGTGCGTGCCGATTTCACAGCCATTTCGATCACTGTGATCGAAACGGATGTATATCGGCGGGAAAATCGTTAGGTGTATGAGCCCCTTTAGAGTAACATCTAAAGGACTTACAGATAGAAAGAGAAAAACTGCTTTCTCATGGCCTATACCAGATACGAAGAAATAAGGTTGTCAGCAGATCCGTATTAATAAACTTGGATCCAAGAGAATGTGCAGAATCTCAGGAACATTAGATAATAAGGGAAGCAAATCCCAGAGCATGTCTGTGATTCTGCAGATTAGCAAGCTTTGGTGACCGCTAGGGAACATCTTCAGTGCTGTATGAAATGTATTGTGGAAAGCATTGGTAGAATAGCTTGTTAATGGGAATAGTGTGCTCAGGATGTGACATCTGACTTTCCAGAGAATAGAAAGCAGACTCAGCATCTCTTATACACATGGGGGTGATTTACTAAAGGAGATGAGCAGTGCAGGGCAGTGACCTGAAAGTGGGATCACTTTAAAGCCCCAGCCATGCCAGTCATGTGCAGGGAAATTTAAAAACTAGAACCTTTGCTTTACATTATTGCATGTCTGGGCATGTACGCTCTCTCTTCTCAGCAGCTGTGTGTGTGTGTGTGTGTGTGTGTGTGTGTGTGTGTGTGTGTGTGTGTGTGTGTGTGTGTGTGTGTATATATATACAGTATGTATATATATACAGTATATATATATATATATGTATATATAGTTTCAATTTTACAGTGTTTCTACTTATGAGTTTGCCTTTAAGAATGTAGAGCCACTGTTTCTCCATCTCTTACTTCCATTTAGGACAGTTTTATACTGGCCAGAACGTTGTGGTGTGATGTTCCGCCCCTTTGCATCACACCACAACAGCAAAACCTCCAACGCTAAAAACACAATTCATATGACCCTGAGGCAGACCGCGCCCACAGGGTAATATGCTTAGTCCGCCGCGCACACGCCCCCCACAAGCTCTTCTCTGCCCCTTGCCCAGTAACATACTCCCTGCCAGACAGGAAATACATCACTTGAATTCCCGGCTTCTCCGTCGTATTTGCATTGTTCCGCACATGCGCGCCGCCAACAAATTAAAAAATTCTATGTCGGCTGTTGACTTCCATTTATTCCGTGGAAGTTGCAAGGTAATGCGTTTTTGACTTTGCAGTGGGTCGACGGCAGATCAGAAGATCACAAGCTTACGATGCAACTCGATGCGGTTTGTGTACTGGGCTTCATAATTTGCTCAAGTTGGTTTTTGATTAGATTAACCCATTTTAAAAAAGAAAAGACCAATGAATGGACTGTGTAAAACCAGCCATACATGCACAGATTGCCACCCGATGTGGCAAACTGATCAATCCTTCTCTCATCTGAATCTGACCAGAGAGCGATCAAAACCATCCATACACTGCACACAGATTTCATAGTGAAATCTATTGACCATGTATGGAACCGTAGCGTTGCACTGACCAATACAGTGCAACACTATGAGAAGTCAATTGACCACCGCTTCCGATTGACCAAACTGTTCCATCTGGCCCAATCATAATTTTGATAGATTTTTGCCAAAAAATACATTGAAAAGGACTATCGATGCAGCATATCTTGGTTTAATTTTTATGCATAGATCCCTGGCAGATTCCATGCATGTACGGCTTGCTATTAGTGTTTAGTGATCCCCAATATCATGTTGGCCAAGGCTTATCTAGTATATATGCAAACAATATGCAATGGAGGCATGGCTTCACAGAGTGTAAAACATGTCAACAATTTACTGATATCACATAACAATGACACGGGCAGCTTAACTGCATGCACAAATTAGCACAGTGTTTAAAGTCCAATTTAAATACCAATGGAACACATATATGTCCTGATAGTTCATAAAACACAGCACTAGAGGTTAATGAAAGTAAACTAGGCTAGGCTAGGCCGGCACATAAATCTCTTATCCACACAATCACATAGACAAGCCACCTACATCCACAATGAACAGTCTATGAGGAAGTTCAAGGTGTAGCTTGGAGCTTTACGATCGGAATAAGTTTGCATCCCGTATGGGACCCCCTGCATAGTCTGGAGTATTCCACTTCCAAATGGTACAGTCCTACCATGTAAAACATATCGGCAGCAATCTCATCAGTCCATGTGATTCAGTGGGTACCCATGCACAGGCTGCCTCTGCACAACAGTACGGCCCTCCAAGAGTCGCTGTACAAACCGATCATTAGCTACACCAGCCAGCTGGTTGTGTACTGCTCGAGGTGCGGCAGATGTCAGCTGTGTGTTGGCATGTGACGAACAGACTCATGGACATGTGGCTCCCGCCCACCAATGTAGTCTATATACTGTATGGGGATTAAAGCTCAGCAGGTAGATTATAAACTCATAAGAGCAACACTCTGCTTTTTTGTTTTCTGTCATAGCTGTATATATTAGCAACTGTCATAATTAAGTGGTCCAATACACTGTTCCCCAACCGTGTCCCCAAGGCCCACCTGTATATTTTACCTCACCTGTGCATGTTTGTGGTTTTCTGCAAAACATATACGGTTGGTGGGCCTTGAGTATAGGGTTCCTACTCTGTAATACATCTGTAATTGGTACTCATGTTTGTAACTTACTGTATTGCTCTATGGAACACAGATAGAACCTTTTATGTGTGACTGTTGTTTTTGTTACATATACATACTGAATCAGTTACATGGAAAATCTAGCCACATGTGACCTTTTCATGATCCTGTGGCAGTACATAGATTCTGAGTATCAGAAAATAGTGATTAGACTTTAAAGAGAAACTCCAAACAAGAATTGAACTTTATCCCAATCAGTAGCTGATACCCCAATTTACATGAGAAATATATTCCTTTTCACAAACAGACCATCAGGGGGCGCTGTATGACTGATATTGTGGTGAAACCCCTCCCACAAGAAGCTCTGAGGACCGTGGTAAAAATGTCACCATGTAATAAATGTCAGAATGTAAATCAGGGATTTAAAAGATTTTACAATGGGCAAACACTGACTAAATCATTTATAGATAATTATTGTAAAAATGAAGCACTTTTTTATTACATTATTTTCACTGGAGTTCCTCTTTAAGTATGTAAGGCCAAACTTGTAAAGTAAATCTGAAAAAAAATGAGACAGCCTATGCGTTTAGATTGCATGTTTGTGGTAACATGAAAAAAAATCCTCAACTCCCATATCCCCATGAAAGAGCAGGAGGACCTCATATTGTTATTTGAACTGTTCGGGGGACTTGAAACAGACCATAGGAATTCTGTAGTTTCCATGAGGGAATACGGTAATTGTATTTGTTGTATTTAAGTCGTTCTGCAATATTACAGCTGACAGTACGTGTGATTTCTCCGACCAGAGGAATCCCAGAGGAGGGACGGTGTCATTCCATGCTAATACTTGGAGTGATCTTAAGCCATAAAAAATCAGAAAGACAAATGGTAGTTTTACTGTTTGATTGCAAATAAATATTAACCCAAAGTGAGCTGTTTGATCAAGCAGTACCGAGCAATACACCTGTATCCTTTATTCTCCCATCCCTCACCAGCAGACAGCAGGATAGCATGACTGCCCGGCAAGTGGATGGGGGATCTGGCCAAGCCATCAGCAGCTCCCACCTAATAATTGGGTTCTGCACTGTAATATAGGGGTAGTTGAGTTGAAATGTGGGACAATGAATGACTTACCAACTTTATACTTTTACCGCCCATAGGCCTAGTATGTTGGGGCTCCCCTTCCATGAGCAGCAGTACCCCTCCCATTCCATGTGCTGCCCCCTCTTCCATGTGTAACATCCATGTGTGCAGCCCATCTATTTCATGAGCAGTGCTTTAGGACATCAGCTTCCCTTTTTCATGTGTTGCTCGCCATTTGCAGCTTTTTTTTTTCATATGTAGCAACTAGGGATGATCAATTAGATGCCAATATTTACGTGTTCATGCAGGATTATGTACATTTGTATGTTAATGTATGCAGCTTGATAATGAGCTAATCAATTTAAACCTGGGTGGTCCATTTTCAAGCTGCATAAATTTGCATACAAATTTACATAATTCTACACGAACTCGGAAATATTTGCATCTCATTGACTGTCCCTGGTAGAAGCCCCAACTTCATGTTCAGGTGCCCCTTGGGCTGTAGTTAATGCTGCAAAATATATGCGCTAGGCAACAATGTCTTGCCATTTATGGCTACGTTTAATTGGCTTATATAATTGCTAGCAATAAATGGGCAGGATATGAGTAATAGTCTTTTGTCTATATCATGTGCTTCTGCAATTTAAAGCCCCAATTCCTGCATGATTTTGTATGCATTCAATACATAATTGTAATATATGTTATATAAAACAAAAACAAAAAAAATCATTAAAAACAAAATGAGTTTTTAGAGAATGTAAATTCGTGCAGCAGGTATTTTTATGTTGTAAACTGCAATTTTTTTTCCTTTATTATTTTTTTTTCTTTAATGCATAATTTAGATAAAACAGTGCTCAATTAAATTCATATAAAATGGAATCAGCAGAGTGGAAAGTGCGCATTTTATACTATACGGTGTGTGAATAATATGAGGTATTCATATAAGCTCTTTGCAAGCCCCGCCTACATCATGTTAATCAGTTTGTACACATTATATCTGATTTTTCAGCATGTCTTTGTTTCAGTGCTCTTTTCCATTACATGAATTGTGCTACATCCAGCTTAGATGATTATGTGTTTCCTGACTCTTTTTACTGCTTAGATATACACTGAGCTGTAGATTGCCATATGTTAGGCATCCATCAAATCAACCAACCAAATCTTCTGTGCAAATCCATCATCTTCTCCCCAACATAATACATTTGCACCAGATATTGTTAAACAATTCTACACTACAGCAGCCGTTTCTATTACCTTAGGTAACATCTCACCGCTGGGAGCCTCAGGGACAGGACATAGTAATTTGACTGAAAATGAGTTGCCTTCATGGGATTGCTTTTCAGAAAGGATTGCTGCGTAGCTCACTTCAACTGCAGGTCACAATGTTGTATGTTTTGTCATATTGTTTCATAACAAACAAAATTAGTCAATGATGTTTAGAAGACAAGGGTAAGTCTGTGTATACATTCCTAGCCGTGCTTTATGGTTGAGCCATACATTGATTGTCAGCTACAGAAAACTGGCATAGCTTCTTGTGGGGTGGTGGCATCAGACAAATGACCACATGAAATGGTGACACCAATTAGCCACATCGGCTTATTTGGTGTCACACTTCAAGACTGTGTTATTTGTATTGCAGAAAATCTGTTGTTCAGAACAATAGTCATCATAATACCCAGGAAATCGACTTGTCCTGAATGTGCACGCTGCTCCTAGGTCAAATGGGTATAATGTATACAGAATACTCTAACAGGAGTCTTGCTAAAAGATAGAGTTTTTTCCATGACACCCATGAAATATATTATTTAAAATCACATGTTATATTTACTGTGCACTCCACTTTTACAAGTTGAACAAAATGATCAAAGCCTTTTTAGGGTTTCCAGGGTAGCACTAAACCTACCAATAATCATCATAACCAGTAGCTCTCAACTTATAGCATAATTATATGTACAGCTATGACTGGTCATCACCTGATCCAGCAATTCATTGTCAGATTAGGTAGCAATCATACACTGATTAGCAAAAATACCAAATCCATCTGCTTAACATTAGGTAGTTTTCACTTGTGTTTCCAAACAGTTCTGACTTGTTGAGACATGAACTCCTTCTTAAGGTGTTTGTTTTGTATCTGGCACCAACACATCAGCAGAAGATCCTTTAGGTCCTGTATATTGTGAGGGATCTCCAGTGGGTTGTACCTTTTGCTCCAGGATATATTGATAGTCTTGTGATTTAATTGTTCCCTGCACAGACTTAAGCCATCTCATGTCAGTTGCATCTAAGTAGCCCTACAATATAACTAAGACTTCCATGTTTAGTAGTACATACAATGTTCTTTTTTTTTTAAAGCTGCATTTAAAATATATGTCTATGGACATAGAGATTGTGATTTGCCAAACAGTTCCAGTTTTGTCTCATTAATTCAAAGGACATTCTCTTAGAAACGCTTTGGCTAGATATGCATTTTGCAAATTCTAGTCTGGCTCTTTTATGTTTTTCTTTTAGCAATTAATTTTCCATGGGTCTTTGTTCGTTGTGCCCACTGTCAATCAGAAAGCACATATGGTGGAATCAGACACTAACAACCCTTAACTTTGCAATTCAGCTTGTGTCTCTTTAGGTGTGTCTATGCCCGCTCGCTGCGCACATGCCCGCCCAGCCACCCCTCTCTGCTCTTGTCCCAACAACGGCTGGCCCAGCAGCACATGCGCAGTAGCGCAAATGCAGAGGCACACACACACGGACATGGCACGCAGGGACACTTAGGTTTTATTAGGTAGGCTTCTTACTATTTTATTGTATAATATGCTGCGCCACTTATAACAATTACCACAAACCAAAATGTAAAATTCTATATCCACAGTCAATTATATGGCAGTCCTGTTAGTGCGGTGTGTTTCATCCACTTGAAATATCCTTATGTATA
This sequence comes from Hyperolius riggenbachi, assembly GCF_040937935.1. Classification (NCBI taxonomy): domain Eukaryota; kingdom Metazoa; phylum Chordata; class Amphibia; order Anura; family Hyperoliidae; genus Hyperolius; species Hyperolius riggenbachi. The sequence continues at coordinate 195,610,151 of NC_090649.1, forward strand.
AAAACAATCCACTGCGCTCTTCCAGGGGTTAGACCTGCAAAAACAGCTTCACATAGCGTAACACTGCTTCCACTGCTTCAGTTGGCATATCTCTCATACTTCACCAAAACTTCAGTGCCCGTGAGTCGTGACTAACAGTGCAACACTGTGTGCCCACCACCTCAAAAACTGGGAGGCTCACCAGATGCAGATCACCTCTTTTTTCAGGTGGGGCTCTCGTTTAAAACGTATGTCTCACTCCGCACTTCAGTGATTCATATCCATCATCAGTTTAAAATTGTCCTTTTAATAAACACATTAAAATTTCATTGCGCAGTATGTCAATCCAACAATTAAAACACCACTGCGCTTCTCCCGCCTTCCAACCACTTACAAGATCCAGATGAATAGTGTGTCATAGCGGTAAGTCTCCTAGGCCTGGCATGCTGCATTCTGTATACCGTTCCGCGGCTTCCCGCGCTCTTGGCCGTCCGCTCTTGCCTAGTGCTTCCGTGTTCCACCACTCTCAACGTGACCTGCGTCAGCCGTACTGGCTCTGATCTATTTGGGAAAAGGTAAAGATTTCTCATGGGCAAACGGGTATCCGCTACTGATTGGAATGAAGTTCAATTCTTGGTTACAGTTCCTCTTTAGTAGGCTTAGATAGCGGTAGGTTAGAGTATTTTGGCTTAGGTAGCGGTAGGTTAGTGTTTGTCGTAAATAGAGGGACAGTTAGTGTGAGAGGAAGGCTAGGTAAAGCAAAAAATATTGGTAAAATTACTGATATTCTATTATCCTAATCACTCAGTGCTCAATAGTAGAATATATTCTACTAGCTACTTCACCCATGATCCTTTTTCAATGTGATGTATGCGGCAGAATAATTGACTGCAGGATTTGACACATAAAATAGATTGTAAGCTTCTTTAACCACTTCGCTGCCCGGGTACAGTATATCTACGCTCATTTGGACTTGAGTTCCCCACCCGGAGCGTAGATATACGCACCCCCCGCCGCTGCCGCCGCTGTCCGCGCTCCTGCTTGCATGTGCGCGCGCTCCCACGCTTGTGCACGCCGCCGGCCGTTTGCCCGGAAATCAATGAATGGGAAAAACCATTCCCGTTTGTTGATCTCTGCCCCCCAGCAATGATCGGCTTCTTCTATGAGAAGTAGCGCGATCATTGTGAAAAACAAATTTTCCTAGCCTCCCTGAACATCCTGTAAGCGTACTTCCGACGCTTACAGGACGCATTCACAAAAAGTTACTGTGGCCATCTTGTGGCCAAAAAGTAAAACTACACCCAAAAACATTTTTCATATACAAATACATTATTTTACAATATAAATTAACTAATTAACGCCCACACTCCCCAATTGTTACCATTTTTTTTGTAATAATAATAAAAAAAATTACAATTAAAAAAACAAAACAAAACATAAATAGTTACCTTAGGGACTGAACTCTTTAAATATTTATATCAAGAGGGTATAATACTGTTATTTTATAAATTATGGGCTTGTAATTAGGGATGGACGCAAAACTGAAAAAAATGCACCTTTATTTGCAAATAATATATTGGTGCCAAACATTGTGATAGGGACATAATTTAAATGGTGTAGTAACCGGGACAAATGGTCAAATAAGTTACATGGATTTTATTTACAGTAGCATGCATTATTTAAAAACTATAAAGGCTGAAAACTGAAAAATAATGATTTTTTCCCCAAATGTTTTCCTATTTTCCCATTAAAACATATTTAGAATAAAATAATTCTTGGCATAATGTCCCACCTAAAGAAAGCCTAATTGGTGGCGAAAAAAACAAGATATAGTTCATTTTATTGTGATAAGTAATGATAAAGTTATAGGCGAATGAATGTAAGGAGCGCTGAAAGTAGACAATTGCTCGGATGCTGAAGGGGTAAAACCCCTCAGTTGTGTAGTGGTTAATTATCTTTTCTATTGGTGCCAGTTAATGTCTCCAGGGCTTTTAAGGAATCTTTGTTGACTAAACAATACTTTGTTTTGACACTTGCTTATCAGGTGTACATGGAACAATTGCTTTTTACGTGTTACAATTCAGGAGGCTTGGAATACCTTTTCAATTACCTGTAAGGGTGCTAACAAATTTGTCCACGCCTGTACAATGAAACAGTGTTTATTTTTGTAAACATTATAATTACTTTGTAAATGACTGTGTTGTCAGTTATTTTATATTTTACATATCTTGCGATAATAATTAAGGTACATCTGTGTTACAATGTTCTCCCATAATAATACATTGCTGCAGGCTGTGAATAATTCTTGCATGTTTGTGTGGACTGACAATAACACCCGTGTTGTATTCAGGCGACTGTTTTGTAATGATGGATGAGAGCTCTGATTTATTTCAGGCTAACTTTCACAAACTCACTGGCTTCAAATGATAACAACATCACGATTAAACAGTTGCTGTTGCTGCTTAGGGAATTATCCAGATTAATAATGGACATATAAATAACAAAGAATATTCAGGCTTAAACAAGGCGACCAGAATTTGGAATTTATGAGCACTGCCACCAGTTGTTAATTTTGTGATTTATAGGAGCAAGCTGGCAGTAGCAAATGATTTGTTTTCGTTAGATATTTGGACATTTTCAACATTATTTTTGTTCCAAATGACAATTTTTGTTGTTGTTTATTGGACTAAAAATGAAAAGGCCTACAGTTCATTTGCAATATTTGTTAGAGATAGACAAGACTTGAAATTATTACCAGAATGTAGTAATTAACCCCTGCATGACCGCTTGAGGCTTGGCACCCATGCTAACCTAGAAATAAAAAAACGCATATATAAGTAGATAATACTAGTTCTACTTACATAGCAGATGTATTGCACTGTCCAAGTTATTATTCCTGTGAATTTTATAAAGGAAAAGCAGAGAATCCTATTCTAGACAGTTTCCATCTTTGTTACCTTTGAATGAAGCTAATCCTGACATAATTTTCTCCTTCACTCTTTTTTCTCCCCTTGCTAATTGTATATTCATTGCCTGCTCTCCTCTCAGAGTCTTCTGACACTCCCACTGAGGTCTATACTAGGAAATGCACTGTCTTGTGTCATTAAAATGAGGGGGAAATAAAGGTAGGAGGAATATAGTATAGATAAAAAGACCCCCCAGCATGCAACCGTTTTGCCAGCTGATGGCAATGGCAATTAAAGGCCTAGTGCTTCTAAGGTAGGTGATAACTCCCAACCATAACAGCAGAAAAAGGTTTGAAAGTTTTGAATGCAGGATTAGTATCTTTAACACTTAATACACTCAGACCAGTTGCTGTTGAAAGTAGATTTTTATGGTGAAAATCTGGCTTTAAAGGGAAGGTTCAGGGAGGGGATTCCAAAAATAAAAATAAATTTCCACTTACCTGGGGCTTCCTCCAGCCCGTGGCAGGCAGGAGGTGCCCTCGCCGCCGCTCCGCAGGCTCCCGGTGGTCTCCGGTGCCCGACCCGACCTGGCCAGGCCGGCTGCCAGGTCGGGCTCCTCTGCGCTCCATTTCCTGGGACTTCTGCGTCCCACGACGGCGCGCTGACGTCATCGGACGTCCGCCGGGCTGTACTGCGCACGCGCAGAACTACTGCGCATGCGCAGTACAGCCCGGCGGACGTCCGATGACGTCAGCGCGCCGTCGTGGGACGCAGAAGTCCCAGGAAATGGAGCGCAGAGGAGCCCGACCTGGCAGCCGGCCTGGCCAGGTCGGGTCGGGCACCGGAGACCACCGGGAGCCTGCGGAGCGGCGGCGAGGGCACCTCCTGCCTGCCACGGGCTGGAGGAAGCCCCAGGTAAGTGAAAATTTATTTTTATTTTTTGAATCCCCTCCCTGAACCTTCCCTTTAAGAGGAAGAAATGGGAGGATGATAGATGAAACATCACAGCAAGCCTGTAGCTTCCTATCTGAAAATTAAACTTAAGCCAAAAGTTAAAATTTTCAAGGAATGAATGATTACAGTGGATGGGGGGAAATATGAGAAAAACAGACAGTGCGCAGAAGTATGTGGATCCATCATGAACGTACCTCAGTTCTTAGCTTAAGTAGCTTTGCCTCTGTTCAGGTGTGCTTTTAAGCTACATATAGTATAACATTGCACCAAAATTGGTGGTAATTTTCAAGACCGTATTTTATTTATTTGTTAAATTTTTTTTTTCTGAAATATGCCTAAAAAACAGGTGTTCATGTAATTCTTCTATAAACAAAAAGCCTTATTTATAAGGAAACGTTTCACACATAAGAAAAAAAAAATACAGTTTAAACTGTGGCATTAAAATGCTAGTGCTGTAGAGGTTAATATATGACCACTGCCTTTTGCGTATATTCCTTCTGGTTTTGGCTGCAGCAATAAAATTATATTCCTCTTCAGGCTACAACAAATAATAACCTTACCAGACCAGATTTCTCTGCAGATAGTGTAATTCAGTACAGCACAGCAGTGGACATCTACATTCTTTTTAGTTTAAATGTCAACTCCTAGTTGGAATTGATTTTTAACCTACGTGTTTTTTTGTCTATTTTTTTATTGTGTATTTATAGGTTTTTCTTTTTGTTCAATTTTTTAAGCTTCATATCTAACTCCAAAATCTAAGATGCTGGTTTAGCTATTAAGTAAGCTACAAATATTCCATTCTTTCAAACAGTATCCATTAAGGCTAGGTCCACACTTGTCCGTTCCAGATCGGATCCACTTCAAATGGATCCGTTTTTGTAAATATTATTTTTTCCTCCCCGGTTTTCTTTAAAAATACCTTATTGCAGCCTACGCTTCCAGTCCGTGAAAACGTATCCCCAGCCATATTTTCCATAGCACTTTGCAGGGTACATTGAATAATCTAGGTCCCTATCTGTTGTTTACTGGGGCTTATGGTTTATTACATACCCCCCCCCCCCCCATAGTTATAGTCAAAACGTTTTGCCATAGCGTAGGGTCAGTGTAGCAGAAGGCAAACAATCTACCAATATGTTTTAGGGTTGTGGAAGCAAACTTGATTACCTGATCGAAGTGCTAATGAACACAATTATTTTTCCATAAGTTGATTCTTGATAAAGAGCTGTAATGCATAGTAAATGTAAGACAGTATCATGACTTTTCTAAATGGACTCTAAATGTGAATTCCTTGGATATGTGAAACACCTTTTCTCCTTAAAACATGTTTATTATATTCAACAGCCACAGACTTTAAACAATAAAGTAGGCTCAAAAAGTAGGCTCAAAAACGTTGGCATTGAGAAGAAGTGAAAATTAAAAGTTGAAACGCACACTTGATCTACTAACAGCAGGATGATACGTGATAATAGGCCTAATCTATTATTTTGTCCAGGCTGAATAGCCTAGTAAATATGTCTCTGTAGCTTGCTCCTTTATTATTTCATATACCAAGTGCTGTATCTAACATGTGACCCCAGTCCGATTTACATGTTCCTGTCTTGATTACGTACTGACATTTCAAAATACTTCTTAGGCACGGCACTGTTAAAACATGATTTATGGTTTCTAGGGGTTACCACACCCTTATTCGGCACTAGCAGCCTGAATGAATGGTTGCACCTAGCGGTTTAACATTCTCACAGCCCGGCAAGTGGACTCCAGACACCTCAAGCTTTCATGTACAAAGTGAAGCTAAGTAGAAAACTTAAAGGTAGAAAGAAAAGAGCGATGCTCCCTTGGACTGCCCGCTTCTTATAAACAGCTAGTCAAGGGTTAACTCCTGATCTCACCCTGTGATTGTGTCATGTCTGACAATCACAGGTAGGAGACCACAGGAGCTGACTATTGGCTCATGTAGTCAAGTGGTTGATAAGACACACTGCGCAGCTGTACATGTAGCTAGCCTTATATGGACCTTCCTTCCTCATTACCCCCAAATGATGTAATATGTTCCAACTGAAATTGTTTTCTGTTCTGCTAGGATTGTTTATCTTTCAGAAATGTATTTATTTATTTTATTATTTATTTATTGTATTTATAAAGCGCCAACATATTACACCAACATGTTTACCCTGCTGCCAGCCTGAATGTCGGGATATTTGAACTGATAAAGTTCTGTGGCCTTCTTTGTAAGGCAAAAAAGTTCTACTAAAACCCTCAGAATTGTTCCTCTAGAAAAGTGTCTTAAAGCAGGACTCTGAATATCCAGTCTTCTGGCTAAAACATTGGTTCTTCAAAGTAAAAGTGGGGTTCTATATTGAAATAATCTAATCCCTAAAATCTTACTCAATAGAAGAAGGCTCAAAACTTTGGCATTGAGAATAAGTGAAAATTAAAATTGAACTAAACTCACACCTGAACAACTAACAGCAGGATGATGAGTATTAGGCTTAATCTATTACTTCAAGCCTTTGATGATCTCCAAGGCCAAATAGCCTAGTAAATTATACAAAGAGGGTCCTCTTTTTGCTCTCTTGTTCTTGACAATGGTCTCTCGGGTAGGGTGGGAAATAACAGAGTTCTTTGGAACCGTACAAGTCCTGTAACAGTTTTATAAATAGTCTCTTGCAAATCTGTAGCTTGCTCCTTTATTATTTCAGATGCCAAGTAGTGTGTCTAACATGTGGCTCCAGTCTGACTTAAGGGTTCCTCTCTTGATCATGTACTGACATTTCAAAAGACTTCTCAGGCACCTACTTTAAACTTGCTACAAGAAAAGCTTTACCTGCTAAAATGAATTAGTTGATGCATCACAAGTATTTTATTTGCCCTGAGCAAGATTCTTTCCTGAAAATGCACTGATGAAAAGCACGTTTGAAGATTAGGCAGAAATTTGTCTGATATCTGTTAATACACTTCCTTTCAGTCCTACAAACCCTAAAGCTAGGATGTTGGATGTGAAATGAAATAATCTGCCACATTTGGATGTCTGACAGTATGTTCAGCATCTTTATAAAGCCAGAGGGAGGAAAGTGGGTAGCACAAGCAGAAAAGTTTTAAAAAGTACAATACTATTTATAAAGTATTCATGCAATTGCTGCTGTAGGTGTCCCATTCCCATGCTAATTGTGACAAGTTTAAGCCTTCTTTTGACATACACGTCATATTATCCTAAGCAAGAAATGCATGCACTGGTTTTGTTCATTTTAAACTCTATAAAGAACAACTTAAGAAAATGTACGGTACTGCATGGAAGTACTGTAGCTATTCCTGTTTAACAATGTGATGTCCAAAAGATAAAATAAAAAAATTCAATTCAAAAACACTCTGAAAGTTGTGGTAAGAGAAAAATGATGACTCTCGTTGCTATTTTTTTTTTTTTGCCTTTAAAGTGAACCTCCAACCCATTTCTAGAAGGTTATGAACACAGTCTGGTTTGTTTTAATGTCACTGTTAAAGATCAGTTTAACCTGGTCATGTAAATTTAAATAGCCAGTCTGAGGTTTAGAAACGCAGCTATGAATGAGAACAGAAATCCATTCATAGTTACCTTTATGGAGATCATGGAGACTACTTGGGCTCTGTATAGAGGTAAGAAACAAATGTGGGGTACATAATAATGCAGACAATGGTATACATACAATATAGACATTAAAACATAGTACAGATTTGGTAGACACACAGTAATTACAGTGCCAAATGTAACATGATGAACAAATTATACAGCAAATTCCAAGACACAGAAGGATGAGAGAACCATATGCTTTTGGGCTTCAAACAGGACCTAGAGGGTCCTGCAACAAACTTCATTTTCACTATTAGCAAAAGTCAAGTTAAGCCTTGCTGTGATTTCAGTAGTGAATGGGGCTAAATAATGGTTCTGTGTGTGTTTGGAGGAGCTTAGGGCAGGAATTTGACCAATGCAATCCTCCAATTATTTTTGCACACGGAAAAGCCTCTTTAATCTCAGTAAATTAGGAAGGAGTTGGGTATTTCCCTGAGCTACAAAATGATAAGACACCAGTTGATAATCTGATAACCAAATAAATGTTGAATTTTTCATGCAGAAAAGGAGTGGATAATGGGCATTCATCAAGTTAAATAGTTTATACTATACTTCTTCTCAGGATAACATAAGAACATGGCTTTCTCTTACTGCGATAACTTGGAAAATGTTGTGCACCCTTCAGTGAAAATAGAGAATTAGGGATGTTGCTTTAAGATTTTGAAAACCCATTTATGACCAGTTTGGACCTAACTAAAATATTTTTAACATATGGACTGCACCACTTAAAGATTGATATCTGACTCGCCAATGATACTATAGGAGGTATGGTTTTGGATATCAGTTTGTAAGGAAAGCCCAAGGAAACATTTGCACAAATATGATGACACCCGATAGTACTTGTTTCCAGCTGGTACATTTTAATACACTATTAAGATGATGGTGAAGACCAGTGAAAGTAAGGAAATTACACTTCATCCATGACCAACCACCAGCTGTTTGTTTACATTACTATGTCCGTTCTATTTCATTGCAGAGAGTTCATTAAATCCATGATAATAAAAGTGTGCAATATAATTCTCATGTCATGGAAAACAGTTTAAAAACCAACATTACATAGATTTAGTACTTCAGATAACTTACTTTTATTGGATGGAAATATTTTTCTTAAGGTGGCCACACACAATATGCTAAAATGTTAAATTTTCACATGTTCGATGGGTGGTATAGAGATTATTAGTTTTATTTATTTATTTTTATTTAAATTCCTTTTGTGATCAGACAAGATGGAAAACTGTGATTTTTTTCCGAAAATTGAATGGTGTAGGATGATTGCCAATTTTTTATTTATAGGCCCAAGTTATTTTTTACTCAGTTTTTGATCATTTATTTTTAAAATAATTAGGGAAAAACTGAACACACATGTGTGATAGACTGGTCGGATTTTTCAAAAATTACAGTTATTCTGAAAAATCTATTGTAATTTTGAAACTGGAAAAAATGGATACTTTGAGATCCCTTATGACTCCCGCACATAGTGCCATGATCGTTTGAACTCTTGTTGATGCCCGTCGTGTGCTGTCGCATGACCTCACGTGTTCCCACGGGCAGGAAGATGGATCGTTTGAACTCTTGTTGATGCCTGTCGTGTGCTGTTGTGTGATGCCACGTGCTCCCACGGGCAGGAAGATGGATCTGGGAACCTCGATCTTTGGGAAGCATCGCTGTAAGGTTGCCCAATTCATCGTCAAGTGGGTATTCAGCTTAAGAATGTATTGGAGCACAAGCTAGCAAATGGCCAGTAAGAGAGGGGTGGGATTACAGTCATTGTGTTCAGTACCTGCCAAGGCTCACTGCATCCTCATTTTTAAATATGAGAGCAGCAGGAAGGTGATAAAAGCTAGTGCACATGAAGTTTAGAATTCAGCTCACTTTATGACGTTAACCTTAGCTAAAGCTGAGGAAAATGGTCTATGTAAACTTCCCCTAATGCTGCATAAAATGTAGTAGTTAGGCTACCATCACATATTTGGCACATTTGCATGTGCTTTTTGTGCACACATTTTTAGACACAAAGCATATGCTTTCCTACGTGTTAAAACATATGCAGCCGCATAAATGATATTAAAATTAAAACTGATGGAAAAAAAAAGCAGCATGTTTCTTTTTTGAAAAGCTAATATGGAAATGCATTAGATGTGAGAGAGCGGTTTGATTAACATGGGCTGTCATGGCCTTGTTTAAGTTTTGTGTAAAAAGTGGCGTATGCACCTACTATATCTGTGTACATTTAAGAAATCTAAGGAGGCAGGAAAATGTGGACGCATATGCGAAATGGACAATTCACCATTAACTCTTTTAACCACTTGACGACCAGGGTAATTTCCAGTGATCGGTGCTGCGTGGGCTCTACAGCCCGCAGCACCGATCAGGAGTGCAGCAGGGCGATCAGACTACCCCCCTTTTTTCCCCACTAGGGGGATGTCCTGCTGGGGGGGTCTGATCGCCGCCGGCTGCTTGCGCTTGCGGGGGGGCTCTTCAAAGCCCCCCTCCGCAGCGCTTCCTGGCCTCCTTCCCCTTTCCTCCCTCTCCCTCCCCCTGTGAGCGGCGCAGGACGGAATTCCGTCCTGCACCTGATAGGATAGGCTTCTGCCTATCAGATGCTGGCGATCCCCGGCCAATCAGAGGCCGGGGATCGCCGATCTACGTCACGGCGCTGCTGCGCAGCAGCGCCGTGTGATGTAAACAGCGGGGATTTCTTCCCCGCGTGTTCACATTTTGCCGGCGAGCCGCGATCGGCGGCTCTCCGGCTGTTTACGGAGACACCCTCCGTGAACTGACATGGAAAGGCCGTTTCCATGGTAACCCGCAGACGACCAGTTTACGCCAATCGGCGTTAGCTGGTCGTCAAGAGGTTAAATATCGACTATTGAGTGCAAAACTGGACGATTAGGCCGCCGCGCCCATCAAACCTAAATTTTGCATTTTCAAAATTAGTGGGTTTTTTTCAAATATTATTATACAGTTATCATTTTTTAAATTATCATTTACATTTTTCAACATTTTAATATTCTACTTTTTTATCATTCCTTTTGAGAACTATAATTTTGTGGGGTCTTAAGGTTAGGCACCACCAGGTGGTTCTTAGGGTTAGGTATCACCGGGGGGGGGGGGGTCTTAGGGTTAGGCATCACCAGGGGGTGTCTTAGTGTTAGGCACTTCCAGGGGAGTCTTGGGTTTAGGCACCACCAGGGGGGTCCTATGGCTAGGCATCACCAGGAGGGGGGTCTTAGTTTAAGGCACCACCAGGGGGGTCTTGGAAAATAATAATTTCAGCTTTATCCTGCCCCCTTTTTGTCATAGCAGCTGTATTTCATGCACGCAAAATCCAAATTAAAAATTGGGTGCAGAATATTGGTAATATTATTGATATTGTATATCAGCTATTTTGGATAGTACATTAACGGTCATTTTACCTATACTGTATTCTACTATCACCTGTCTTATCCGATTCTCACACTAACCTTCCCTGCATCTTTGCTACTTAGAAGCCTGGAATGCAAGTCTAGACAGAGGATATTTATGGTCTGAACATGATTTTTAACGTATGCAACCTTCACCACATTATAAATATAATGCAAGCATTTAACATGAGAAAAAGAAAACATCCAGGTACCAGGCAGGCTTTTTTTGGGGGGAATAGGGGAATTTTACTAAACTGAATGTCGGTGAATAAATAGTTGAGTTAATTGAACATTTTTCCTCTTAGGGTTCTTTAATGAAATGTGTGATTGTAGTTCCTGTTAAAGCTCAACACAGAAAGCAATTCTCTGATTATGAACCTTGAATTCTTGGAACCATTAAATGAGCTAATGTGGTTTTCCACTGCCAAGGGCCTGATTCAGTTACACTAATCATTAGCGTTAAGGGCTAGCGATAGTCTAACACATTGAAATATATATTTGCATGATCCATTTAAGCAGAAAGTGCCAGCGGTGAATAACCTCACCTGGCCATATGGAAAAATATTACACACAAGAGAAATGAATGTCTATTTTATCTTTCCAGTGTTCTTTTCATCTGAAAAATTCACTGATTTTAGGTATGTCAGATATTCTTTTCTTCTGCTTTACTCCAGGTGACACCACAAATAACATATGTCGGAATCATGCTTTTTGCATCAGAGTGTGTTTACTTTTTTTTTATCTATTAATTCATATTTATAAAAAAATAAAAACCAGCTTGTCCACCCTCTTTTAGTCCTCGGTCCAAAATTCTGGGTGGGCGTGGAAATATGGGATTCCACTTATGAAAAAGGACTTTCATATTCAACCATAAGAGCGAGGGCCCACTAGCAAGCACTGAGCACTTTTGGTAGCAATTTCCTGAACGATTTTGAATATTTTTTTTTTATTCTAATGTTAGCGATTTATGCAGTGATTTCCTTTTTTTAATCTTTTTTTTTTTTTTTGGTTCTGGGTAGTAAAATAGGTGCAAAAAAATTAATTGTTTTCTACAAGCGATTTTGCAGCATTCCTATACTTTGTATTGGAGCACATTTGCTCCAAAAATGCTGCAGGACCCCCAATTGCAATTTGGGGAAATCACAATTGCTTTTGTGGAAACACCTCTATTGACACTCATTAGCCTAGTGTTTTTGGAACCCCTGGCAATTCCAAAGCGTGGCAGAAACAGCACCTGTGGGTCCCAGCCCTAAGTCTTTACATGTGTGCAGATAGTTACTCTGTCACCTCCTCCTCTGCACTGCATGTGAGGATTGGCCCATTGTCCCTGACATGTACAAAAGTGTTTTGCAACTGAAAGTCAGAGAGAATGGGCTTGGATATGTGATCCCCGCTCCCTGCACACAGCTCGGGTGGGCTGGTGTTGTTCAAGTGCCCTGACTGGCAAGTTTAGCTTTCATGAAGGACAACAGGTTAGCAAAAGGCTTGAGAAGCACGCTGATTTTTTTCAATAATAATGTAATAATAATTTTCAAGTAGTATAAAAGTTAATTAGCCATTAAACTGTGTGTGATTCAGTGTGATAGTTTAGTCATTTCTGCAAGTTTTTAAGCCCTGTGATTTAACCAGGCCCCAACAATCCCTTCTTCACTCATTAAACCAAACATTTTTGTAATACAAAATATTTAGTTGCACTACTCTGACACATACAAAGATAAATAAACTCTCCTTCAAGCCTATGAGCATTTCAGTGCATGCTTTTCACCATTCTCTTTCCATAACTAGGGTTATACAGGTGGCAGCCATTAGCAATTCCTCCTTTGCCGGACACCACCTACTCCACCAGTTTGCCGGATTCTGTCCCGGCAATATGAAAGAAAGGGAGGGGTTTCTCCAATAAATGTAAAATATTTTATATCTGTCATCATGCAGCTGAAAAAAAGGCTGCTATTTATTATTATAATTTACAAAATAGATTTTATTTCTGAAATCTTGTATTTTTAATTTTTGTCCACTTTAATATTGGGCCTCCCTATCTTTCTGATGGGGGTGATTGCTTGCAGCTATAGAATCACATACTGTATAATATTGTGCAGTCGAATCATTTCATAAAACACCCTGCCAAATGCAGCGTAAAAATGCCCAGACCATTGTTCTGCCATTGATGCTAATGAGGAGGTACAGATATAGAAAAACTGACAGCCAGCTTGCCCTCATCTGAGAATTGTCTCGTAATTTAGCTCCAAACAGTTGTAAATTAAGCTGTATTATAGTGTAACTGGTTTAGACTAGAAATTGATAACTCTTGGCTCACGGCTGACTCGCTTGTGATGACTCGTGATCCTTCCCATTCTCTTCACATCTTCTGCCATCAGCCAACTCGCTATAGAAAGAGATTGAGAAATAGCATAATGCTGAACATAGCAGGCAAAGGAACTCTTGTGTGCTTACACAGAAGACACAGGAACTTTCAGTATTATAACACAGTGCGGGATGCATGTGACGTGTCAATCAATATCCATCACCCTAAGTTCCTATCCTCCGTAATTATTAATACATTACTAATTATAAATCACCAACATATTGGGTAAACTATGACTGATGATGCTGAACTATGCACTATATCACATAGGCCCCTTTTACACATAACAGAATTCGTGCACAATTTGCAAATTTAGTGGGATTGCTTTCAATTTTTTCTTCAGTTCTGAAGAAAATTATTGTCCAGTATGTATGCTTTTTTTCTTTTCATCAGACATGCAATTTGTATACCTTGCAAGGAAATTGTCAATTTTTGTAATCTTAACGTGACAATTTGCATTCAAATTTGGCATCAGTTTCATGTAGATTAACTTCATTAATATGCACACAAAAAAATCACATTCCTAAAATTTGCATATGAAACTCGCACAAACAAAACATTTGATATAAAAAACACAGAATCACAAATACAGAAACATTTAAGAAAAATGACTGAAAATCACAGTAATAAGTGTGAAGGCTGACTCTCTGCTGCAATCCCCCCTCCTTCAGCCTCTTGTCTGAAATGAGCCATAGGCTAGGTTCACAGTGAAAGCTGCATTGCATTCCATACAGTGAAGCATGCAGTTAATGAAAAGTATGCATCACTGCCACTGTTAATGTGCACATGATGCGGTAATTCACTGCATGCACTGCATTGAGGTACTGTGGTCCTTTGAATTGCATCACACTGGATGCACTCTGAACGTCGCATAGACTTACAATTGCAGTGCAGTTTTATGGGTTAAAATGCCTGTGTCGCATTGTACCGCAATGCCGCACTGTGTGCTTAGCTTTACTAGTGATTAAATGTTTAAATTCATTATTGGTTAAGGTTGGAAACACACAAACGTTTGGTTGGATAGATTCCTAATGAATCAATTTTTAAAAGATACCCGAAGTGACATGTGACATGATGAGATAGACATGTGTATGTACAGTGCCTAGCACACAAATAACCATGCTGTGTTCCTTTTTTTCTCTGCCTGAAAGAGATAAATATAAGGGACATAATATAAGTATGTAAGTGGCTGACTCAGTCCTGACTCAGACAGGAAGTGACTACAGTGTGACCCTCACTGATAAGAAATTCCCCTTTTTATCTCATTCTTGCTCTCAGAAGCCATTACTGCTAGGAAAGTGTTTTATAGTTGGAATTTCTTATCAGTGAAGGTCACACTGTAGTCACTTCCTTTGTGAGTCAGGACTGAGTCAGCCACATATATACCTGATATTTAACTCTTTCAGGCAGAGAAAGTAAAAAAGGAACACAGCATAGTTATTTGTGTGCTAGGCAATGTACATACACATGTCTATCTCATCATGTCACTTCGGGTATCCTTTAATCCAACTGTAAGTGATCTCCAACAGACTGCTTTAGACTGCTTTAGAATTAAGTGCAGATTATAGATGTTCTGACTTTGTAAGTGTAGAGCTTGTGAAAGTAATGATACAGGTATCCACTTAACTTATGGAGGACATAAACATCAGGTTCTTTTTGTTCTGGAAGAATAAAAAATCCCTCTACTAAAAAATTACAGTATTTAATTATAAAACAAATGTTATGTCTAGTTTATGACATCCTTGTGTCCAAAAAAAGCAAAAGCCACTTAAAGACTGGTGATGCCTTGAAGTCGTTGCTTTATGGCCTTGTAAGCTTGGCATAGATCCAGAACCAACCTGAAGACGGTTGTCTGACTGTGTTACTCTTCCTCAGTATGGATTTGTCCTGATTTTGTAAGTGTAGGTAAGTGTGTTTGTTTTAGAGTAGTAATATGGAGTTATAATGGAGTTATCCAGGTTAGCAGAAGAACTAAGAACCACTAGATGTTTCTTTCCTAAGAAGCCTTCTACTGAAGGACCTCTATAACGTAAAAAGTTAGTCTAACAGTTTTATGTGCCTCAAAAACATCAACCAGGATTTATCATGTATGTTCTGCTGATTATCATTTTTATTCCACTTATATTTTGTATGTATAGTAAATAGTCTTGAAATAGTGGGAATAAAAGCAAATGGAGCAAGATTCCTGGCTCTAGCAAGCCTCTGGCACAAGCCCTGTGCACTTAATGGAATTAAAAGTGACCATGTGCTCTGTCTGCTGGAAGTACTGATTTAGATATAGTCTACGCAATATTCCAGTAAAATTGATCATCTCTCATATATCAGCTGGATACAAGCAACTTTTAAAAGAGAACTAGTTGGCAGTAATGGTGATGTAACAGTGATAATTTCCCCCATTTTTGTGTGCATTTCCCTCTTTATTCCTTTGTATGTGCCGGAGAATTGATTTTGACTCAAAGCCAAGCCCTGGAGAGATGCTCGGGTGGTTTTTTGTCTTCATTAAGAGGCATAATGAAATGGCTGGAGCAAAATGAACGAAAGCCTCAAGCTTATCTATTGCTGCTGTTTTCATGTGCTTCAAACACAGCTGACTAAAGTATCCAGAATTGGCTAAAGTGTGATGAGTACATTTTAATAAATGAGTGGAATGATCTAAAGCACTATTGAAGGCTAAGAAATGAATGCAAAATTAAGGTAAATCTGAAACACAGGAATACCATTGTGCATCATTACAGCTAAGTACTGTCGTGGATTCCAGAGATGATTCTCTGCTTTTACTCATCCAGCCACCTTATAAGACATTGCCTGCATTCTATTTGTAACATAGGATGGCCAACAGTTTTCTTATGTGGTGGTCTCAGATTGTGCTTACTATATAGGCACTAACCGGTGGCACGTGCTATGCTATGTGGGGCAGCAGTGCACCCCCATCCCAGAGTACTATTTTCAGTAAATCTTAGAGACTGTCTCTCAGTCATACTTGACTCAAGGCACAACATAGAAAGAAGCTCTCCTTTGCAACCCTGCTGCAGTCAAGTGATCTGTGATGTCACTTCTTAGGGCTCAGATACACTATAAGCGCTTTTCTGATCGCTCTTTGGCCTCCAGAGCTTTCTGAGAGCTTTTTTAAAAAACGCTCCCATTGACACTTACATTAAAATCGTAATAAATTTGCAGTAAAATTGCATTCACGCAATTTTACAGCGATTTTAATGTAATTTAATGGGAGCATTTTTTAAAAAGTTCTCTGAAAGTTCTGGAGGCCAAAAAGCACTCAGAAGAGCGCTTATAGTGTGTCTGAGCCAGTGAGGCGCTAATCGTGTTACTACGTGTTACTACAGATCTCCTGTTGTCCCCAATTTTGCCTGATGAAGCGGGCTTGACCTGCGAAATTTTTTTGCTTGGGGTACCGTATAATAAATGTGTTAATTTATATAAAAAACAGGATCTCTAGTTTGCTTTTGGGAGGCAAGCCCACCACTTCCTCCAAGCATTTTTAAAGGTTTTAACAAATTTTTATCCTACTGGCGCCTCTGTTCCACATTCACCTCTCCTCACACAATCCTTCACTGACCCAGACTCAGCTGCTATACACTACAACAGCTCCATTACAAAAGTCATGGATGACTTCGCCCCTCTTGCCAATGTTCGACCTCACCGTGTCAGTCGTCAACCCTGGATGACCAAAGCCACTAAACAGTTAAAAATATGCTCTAGAGCAGCTGAACGGCGTTGGAGGAAAAGTAACGCAAGTGAGGACTTCATCTCATATAAAATAGCCTTGAACAACTTCAAAAATGCACTCTCTGTGGCAAAACAGTCTTATTTTTCTTCCTTAAAGGGAAGGTTCAGGGAGGGGATTAAAAAAATAAAAATAAATTTCCACTTACCTGGGGCTTCCTCCAGCCCGTGGCAGGCAGGAGGTGCCCTCGCCGCCGCTCCGCAGGCTCCCGGTGGTCTCCGGTGCCCGACCCGACCTGGCCAGGCCGGCTGCCAGGTCGGGCTCTTCTGCGCTCCATTTCCTGGGACTTCTGCGTCCCACGCCGGCGCGCTGACGTCATCGGACGTCCGCCGGGCTGTACAGCCCCAGCCCGGCGGACGTCCGATGACGTCAGCGCGCCGGCGTGGGACGCAGAAGTCCCAGGAAATGGAGCGCAGAAGAGCCCGACCTGGCAGCCGGCCTGGCCAGGTCGGGTCGGGCACCGGAGACCACCGGGAGCCTGCGGAGCGGCGGCGAGGGCACCTCCTGCCTGCCACGGGCTGGAGGAAGCCCCAGGTAAGTGGAAATTTATTTTTATTTTTTTAATCCCCTCCCTGAACCTTCCCTTTAATATCCACCCATTTCCACAATCCAAAATGCTTGTTTAGCACCTTCAACTCCGTTCTCCATCCCCCTCCTCCTCCTCCTTAATCTTGCTTATCGCCTGAAGAATTTGCAACATAATTATAATAATAATAATACTTCACTGATAAAATTGAAAAAATCCAAAGCAAATTCTCCATGCAGCCCTCAAATTCCACCTTCACACCTCTCATTTACTGCTCTCTAACTGCCTTCTCTCCACTCTCTGAACATTCTCCTCTATAATATCCAAAGCTCATCTAACCACCTGTTCTTTGGATCCTATTCCCTCCCATTTCATTCCTCAGCTATCCTCACCTCTCATGCTTGCACTAACATCGCTATTTAACCTGTCCCTCTCCACTGGCATCTTTCTCTCCCCACTCAAAAAGGCTGTTGTGACACCACTACTTAAAAAAACATCTCTAGATCCTACCACACTCGCCAACTACCGCCCAGTGTCACTTCTCCGATTTGCATCCAAATTACTTGAACGCCATATACATGCAGAACAAAGCCATTATTTATCTACTAACTAACTACTTGATCAGTTCCAGTCTGGCTTTCGCTATAACCACTCCACAGAAACTGCCCTTATTAAAGTGGCCAATAATCTTCTTACAGCTAAATCCAAAGGTCAATTTTCCATACTCATCCTTCTTGACCTGTCGTCAGCATTTGATACTTTCGACCACACCTTACTTCTACAAATACTTTCAAATGTAGAAATAAAGGGCCTCGCTCTCACATGGTTATCTTCCTGCATCTCTGGAAGGTCTTTCACACTCTCATATTCAGATCAGATCTCGTCTCCTCATGCTTTGTCTGTTGGGGTTCCTCAAGGCTCTGTCCTTGGTCCCCTCCTCTTTTCCATCTACATGCATGGTTTTGGTGACTTAACAACTCATTCGTGTTTCAATACCACCTGTATGCAAATGATACACAACTGTACCTCTCAGCCGCAGCCCAGACCTTAACTCCCTTCTCAAACGTGTTCCAGACTGCTTGTCTGCTATATCCTCCTTCATGTCCTCTCGCTTCTTAAAACTTAATATGAATAAAACAGAACTAATCATTTTTCCACCGTCTCTGTCCACCTCTCTGCCTGACGTTACAATAAATGTTAACACTCCCATAACTTCAGTTCCCAAAGCACGGTGCTTGGGGGTAATATTCAACTCATCTCTCTCTTTTATTCCTCATGTTCACTCCATAACCAGCTCCTGCCTCTCCAACTCAAATACATATCTCGCATCTGACCTTTTCTCACTCAAGACACAACTAAAATGTTAATACATGCTCTTATAATATCTTGTCTGGACTACTGCAACATACTACTTTGTGGACTACGTTCTAACAGACTGTCCCCGCTCCAGTTGGTACTGAACTCAGCTGCTCGTCTCATTCATCTTTCTTCTCGATCTTTCTCTGCTGCCCCTCTCTGTCAAGCTCTTCACTGGCTGCCAATTAACCAGAGGATCCAGTTCAAACTCCTAACCCTAAACTACAAAGCTCTCCACAATCTCTCTCCCAGGTACATATCCTCATTAATTCCCAGGTACAAACCCAATCACAATCTCAGATCTGCACATGATGTTCTGTTTTCCTCCTCTAGAATTACCTCCTCACATTCACGTTTACAAGATTTTGCACGCACACTCCTACTAGGTATACTAAAACTCACTGCCTCTATATTTTGTTGTATACTCCCCCTCTCTTTTGTCCCCCCCCCCCTCCCCATTCCCTTTAGATTGTAAGCTTGCAAGGGCAGGGCTCTCTCCCGCTTTTGTGTCTTGGAAATCATTATACATTTTATTTATCATGTTACTTTTATCACTGTCATTGCCAATTCTGTATTTTGTATCATTTTTGTATTTTGTCACTAATTATTTATCTTGTATATTGATGTACACCATTGTCTGTATTATTATGTATCCCATGTGTAAGGATTTCTCCTGTGGCGTGTTCTGTTTATTGCGGTGGAACCGCAAATGGACAGTTCTACCAGAGCAGGGACAAGGTCCTCCAGCACCCAAGGCTGAGACACCAACGTGCGCCCCCTCCATCCTTCCCACCCCAGCTGTCACACATTGATTGCTATTAGACTAAGTGGGCCACAGGGCCCACAACCTCCCCAACACCTTAATGTCTAGTTATCTGGCTTGCAGTCACTGCTATGTATCCCCTTTTCTTATTTCTTTCTGCTTCATACACAATTAGGAATGACAGCTGAATGAATTTTGCGCCCCCTCCTACACTGCGCCCTGAGGCTGGAGCCTCTCCAGCCTATGCCTCGGCCCGGCCCTAGTTCTGGCTTGTCAGCCTGCATTCGGTTGTGCATTCGCAATGAGTCACATTGTCATTTGCAATTGATCTGCAGTTCTGGGCAGCTCAGGATGCTGTCATCATTCCACCAGTTGCTTGCTGCAGCTGAGCTGCGGCCAGATGGCTCTGGATTTCCTACATGCATGTTGTTACATAATACTGCATGTATTTCCTATGAGAGTCCTTTGCATTCACAACCAGCTAGCAAATGGTAATCAAGCCAGCTCAGGATTGAATGATTACCATTCAGCTGTGTGGAGATTTGCATGCTTGCATCCATTGGTCAATGCCGGCATAAAAGTCTGCCTCCCCTTTTAGACCTCGCCCATCATAGCGTTCAGCTCTCTGAGTTGTCGTTGGGTCTATGCTGTGAAAGTTGTTATTGCAAATGTATAATGCCTTGCTCTGTATTGTAATGTCTGCTGGATGTTTGTTGACCTGCGGGGGCTCAGTGAAATCCTTCTGATCCTGATAGTTACATTCTGCCAGCACCACGTTGGTGACTGGTAGTATTCCTTCTAGCCTTGTTCTTGAGGACGAACTATAGCAGCGGTTGCCATTAGTTCGCTCCTACCTGTTAGTCTTGTCTATCTCAGTGTGAATGTCGCCGTCGCTGAAACAGCGACTAGATTGGCTGAGCATTCCGTCTGTCTGTTGTCCGTCTTGTTAATTACCATTACTTGTGCTTAGCTAGTTTTTCATAAATATATATGCAGACTTGCTAATATATATTTATCCATTAGTTGAGTAGTTTGTTATTTTCTTTATTCGAGCTATGGGGATTTTTCACTTACTGTGTTAGCTAGTCAGTTTAGCACGTTTCGGTAGGTTGCGCTTATTATCGTGACCACCCGTGCTTTGCTAGCATAGTTGTGTTGCTATTAGTTACATTCTTTCCTGTAGTCTTGCCTGTGTGGATGCTTGCTGGTGATTTTTGTTAGCCTGCTTGCTCTGCTTCTGTGGACGTGACTGTGAGCTGCAGTTGCTACTAGTTATGTTCCAATCTATAGTCCTGTCTTGTATCTGTCTGAATGCTTGCTATCGCAAGAGCAGCACAACATCGCACTGTGCTGTCATCGCGTCTTATTTGTTGCGATATCAGAAGCCCAGAGCTGCAGTTGCTCTGGGCAGCCTGTGTAGCCTCTTCCATTATCCAGCTCTTAGCCTTGTTGTGCTGGGTGGCCAGAAAATATGACCCCCCAGCATTAAACCATATTTGTTTCTTACTTTGTACAGTGCCACGGAATATGTTGGCGCTTTATAAATCAATAATAATAATAATAATAATAAATATTATGAAATTGTTAATCTACCACACACCATACAATCTTGTAAAAAAATTGATCAGAAATGTCCACCAATCGAGAAAAGGGGAAATCTGATTGGAATTTTCACTTGAATGAAGAAAAAAAAAAGCTTTAGATTTTTTTGCAAAAACGCTGATTTTTATCGAATTGCTGTAAAATCGGATCATTTTATTGTATCGTGTGTGGCCACCTTTACAACGAAGCAGGTGGTTTTGGCGCACGGCGCTCAGTGCCAAGCGCTGAAAGTAGGCACCCCATAGCAGTAATTTTATACTCCGAGGGGCGCATAAGGGTAATTCGGGGATCTGGTGATCGCCGGACCCTGAATTACACCTCCCTCCAAGTAGCGACCACTCCGAGGGGGAATAGTATTTTAGGCTGCAGGGGATTTCAGCAGCAGTAGGGTGAGCTGTCATTTGGCTCACCCTGCACCCAGCTCTTGGCGGCGTACCTATATGTACGCCCTTTACAACCCCCAAGAAAGGAGAATATCTGAGAAAATTAGGTAAAGAGATCAGACCCAAACTAGGGTCAATTTCTTTCTTTGCGATCTGCATGTTTTAGCACCTGAGCAGGTACACATTAGCATTCTCATGCTCTAGCACATGAATACGTTACTACAGGCATCTGCTGTTCAGTAGTGAAAATGGAGCAAATGCTGATGTAGGGCTTCCTTGCAATGTAAGCATTTATATTCTGCTCTACTGGCCTCCTGATTTCCAGAAAAGTTTTTCTAATTTTATTTATTCATGTGCATCTTAACGTTAATAAGCTTCTGCATGCGGATTTTCCCAGAGACTTCCATGCCATGGTGATAAACCTAGACCAATCAATCAATAACATTGTAATAATAAGTGAGCACAATAGCTTATTTGAGAGATAGGGACCGTGGAACAGTTTTCGCTTTATCTGCAGCCCTATGATTGATTGCATAATATCCATCCTAGTGCTTTGCTACTGTGGAAATATTTCCCTGTTTTTACAGCATCTATCAAGCAAATTTACAATATTATTGCCATGCATCTCCTGCATATTACCTCTAATTGAGTTACATATGGAAGGAATATTTACTAGTCATATAATTATTATTATTTTTTCTATCTTTCCAATTTCTCTCCTTTAACTCCATTTCTTCCAGTTAATAGTCTGGTATGTAGTGTGAGTTTCATTTATAGTTCACACTATAGCATATTTTCTGCTGTGTAATTCAGTGTTCCGTATCTCCCGCAGAGAATCCAGCAATGGGTACAGGTTGAACCCCTTAAAAAGGGTGCAAAAAGCAATCTTGTTTAAAAGGGCGACTGTCCCTTTAAAAAGGGGTTAAGAGTTAAGCACCATTAGGGAACAGGGGTTAAGGTTTAGGCAGTGGGGGGGGGGGGGGGGGTTGTTAAGGGTTAGGCATCACCGGGGGGTGGTTAGGGGTTGCCATCAGTGGAGGGTTCTGTGTGAGAGTAGGGGGAGGTAAGGTCAAAGTAAATGTCAGTAAATATTACTAATATTTTACTATATGAATGTGGTAGAATATTGGTAGATTTACAGATATTCTCCTACCGCTATGAATCAAGTGGTCGAATATTCTACTACTGCCCTTTTAAACGGACACCATGAAGGTGAGTCTTGAATTTGCTTGGTTAGCGGAGGGACCCTGAAATGTGCTGGGTAAGGGACACTACCTTTTCTATGGACCCTGATGGCTTTCCTGTTATGATAGCCTGTTTCAGAGAGCTAACCTGCTATCTGTAGGAATACAGAGGATGCCATCTTTATTCCTTTTTAAAAACACAGTTGTTTGGTTGTCGTATTGATTTTGGCTTTTCGTGTTTCTGAGTCACACTTTCAAGGAGCATGCAGTACTTAGCTTCCATCAGAACAAATGACCTCCACATTCAATCTAGGTCAGTGAGTCAAAGTGGTATAAGTGCAAGATAAGAACAATGGTCAACCAAGTAGCAAGCAGGATTAAAATTGGTGGCTTCTGTGTCTCAGTACAGGTTTCCTTTAACCACTTCACCACTGAGGGGTTTTACCCCCTGAGCACCAGAGCAATTTTCACCTTTCAGCGCTCCTTACATTCATTCATCTATAACTTTATCATTACTTATCGCAATGAAATGAACTATATCTTGTTTTTTCCGCCACCAATTAGGCTTTCTTTAGGTGGGACATTATGCCAAGAATTATTTTTTTCTAAATGTGTTTTAATGGGAAAATAGGAAAAATGTGGGGAAAAAATAATTATTTTTCAGTTTTCGGCCATTATAGTTTTTAAATAATGCATGCTACTGTAATTAAAACCCATGAAACGTATTTGCCCTTTTGTCCCGTTTATAAAACCATTTAAATTATGTCCCTATCACAATGTTTGGCGCCAATATTTTATTTGGAAATAAAGGTGCATTTTTTTCATTTTTGCGTCCATCCCTAATTACAAGCCCATAGTTTATAAAGTAACAGTGTTATACCCTCTTGACATAAATATTTAAAAAGTTCAGTCCCTAAGGTAACTATTTATGTATATTTTTTAAAAAAATTTTAATTACAAAAAAAAAAAAATGGGGAGTGTGGGAGGTAATGAGTTAATTTTATGTGTAAAAGTCATTTATTTGTATGTGAAAAATGTGTAGGGTGTAGTTTACTATTTGGCCACAAGATGGCCACAGTAACTTTTTGTTTTAATGCGACCTCCAAGCTTCCTTCCGGAAGCTTGGAGGAAGTATAAGGAGGCTGGACACGTGAGTTTTTTCTCACAATGATCGCGCTGCCCATAGGAGAGCAGCTGATCATTGCGGGGTTTAGATCAACGAACGGGAATGGATTTTCCCGTTCATTGATCTCTGGGCGAGCGGGCGGCGGCGTGTTTACTAGCGGCGGGCGGCGTGTTTACGAGCGGGAGCGCGGGCAGCGTCGGGAACGCGGAAAGTACGTGTTTCTCCGTCCCTGGTTGTTAAAGGATGGAAAAAGGGGCGGAGAAATACGTACGCGCGGGGGTAAAGTGGTTAATGTCTGCACTTACAGCTTTACATGCAGCTTAGAAGCTCTAAGCAATGTTGTTGCCAGTACACCACAGTATAAAGCAAAATAACTCTTTTACTAGCTACTTTTATGCCTCTTCCAAGTGAGCGTGAAAAGGTCGCTGGTGTTTACTAAAATGCTGCCAACTGACTCATATCTGTGTTATGTCTAATGCATGTTTTAATGCTGCATTGCTATTCAAAAGTAAAGACATGCACACTAGCCAAAATTGCTATGCAATTCAATGTTGTATTCTTTCAGAATAAGCGGGGAACAAGCGTGAATGTAATTAATGCTACATTGCGCCTTCACAGTACCAGTTCCTTATTGGTTTGTCCTATATGTGTTTAGAATGCTTTTCTGTTTATGTAAAGGCAGATAGATGTGGGGACTAGTTGTCTGAAGTTAAGTGACACTAAATTGAACCCTAATATATAAATAAGTACCAGAAGAAACAACATGCGATTAACTACTTTGGCCATTTATATGTGGTCTTTCAAAATCTATGAAATGTTAATAATTCCCTATTACATGTTCCTCACTCACTACCATATCTCTCTATTTTTCCTGTTGGGGTTGATTCAGAACACTTATCTCATGAACTAACTCTCCTTATCTATCTAATATTACATATTATTTTGTCTTCTCTGTGTTAACGTGTGTTTTAGCTCTGGGTTTAATGCACAAAAACATGGTAATATTGCCATGCACAGACAGCACACAGCAATTTATGTATCTATTTATTTATTGCAAATTGTATGCAGTACCACTTCTATCAATCAAAATTAGCAGCAAGTGCATTTAAATTGGCTAGGTTTTAAGTGGCATAAAATTGGCATGCAAGCCAAAAGTATTAACCATCTCTAAATATTTCTTCTTATCTGTCAATTTCATGAATTACTTCTTTATCTGTGTTACCCCATTTTGTTTCTCTCCTTATCTGTTTTATATCATGGACTATCTCTCCTTGGCCCTGGTTCACCAAAACTACAGCCATTCTACAAGTACTAATGCTCGGGGAGCACCACCAGTATGGTAATGCATGGTGCACAGCAATCTTACCGCTGTTTGGTGAATCAGGGCCCTTAGCTGTTTATCAGAAATGCATCATGTTTCCGTATCAGTTTATCGCATGAATTATCTCTCCTCGTCAGTTTATTGTATGCATTATCTCCCCTTAGTGCAGCTAATCATTCATGCAGGATGAGTAAAACATTTGGACTGTCTATAAAGAAAACTATTGCAACACAATGTAGAAATTCTGTCCTAGAAAACTAAGGCAACTGTTGGCTACAGTTTTGGAAATTCAAACTGGCTGCTAGTTAAAATGGTGAGGTAGTTTTAATAACAATAACATGTAAAAACATTTGTGCAGCACATTTAGGACAATTTTACTTTTTGGAACAGCTTATCACCTTAAAGAAAAAAAAGTTGAGAACTGGAGAAAATGTAACTGTGAGTAAAATGTCAGTTTTCTGACATGATTTGAGAATGTGGTGTGGCCTGGGAACAAGCAAACTACACAAAAACTGTTGGTTGCTTCACCTGCATGTTGTTTCACTGGGCACTAATTAAGGGTTTACTGGTGTGTAGCTGTATTTACCATTAGAAGGTAAATTGGAACGCCAGGGAATGTCAGTCAAGGTTTTGAAGTTGTAAATAATTACTCAGAATAATTGTTTGATAGATGCGGTCGAAAAATAAAAAAAAGAGCCTCGGTAGCCAAGGTGAAATGGGACGCTGATATGGATTTTATAGAATCTTGGCAGAGTGTAAAAAGAAGGGGGATTTATCTTTCACACAATGGGAGAAAGGATTCTGGGAAATAGCACAGCCAGTGTACTGAACATCTCAGAGGTTTTACTACCAAACGGAATGATTTAAATGTGTTACCAGACTATGGCTCTTCTGTACAGTATTTTAATTTAGGGATATGCTCTGTGGAACTATTAATCACCATTAAGGGTCAATTCATTTGTTAGTACTGTATCGAATGCTCTTTTTAAATGTTAATGGGATGGAGAGTGGCACATTAGTTCTCAGAGCTGATGCTGTACAGTTGTTCTCTCCCAAATGAACAACAGATGGAAAAACAATGACATGCATTGCATGGAACACTGTAAATGTACTATTCTAAAACACTGTGTTATGTAAATAGGTGTAATATTTTCAGTGGGTATGTCTTATTCTTTGGTATATTAGTGCTTCACGTAAATTAAATTGCTGTACAAAATGAATGTCCTTGCATACCAGATTGCTAGCTCCCCACAGACTGCACCTACCATTAAGAGCATTTTAAACTATAGAATATCATATGGGAAAATACAGAAAATATTACTGATACTGACGAAATTTTCTTATGGAGCAGGAGGAAAAAGGGGCCGTTGCAACCACACGTGTTCATTCAACCGTGAGCAGGAAATCAATGAGCCACACCAGTGTTAGTCAGAAAGAGATCCCGCTACATTGATGATTGGATAAAAGTCCATCTTTATTGAATCCTCTATGGACACACGGCATAACAGCTCACGCGTATCGGAGCAAGCATAGTGCCTTAGTCATATGCTCGCTACGATATGTGTAAGCTGTTTTGCTGTGTGTCCATAGATGCTGCAATAAAGATTGGTCTTTTATCCAATCATCGATGTAGCGGGGTATCTCTTTCTGACTGACATTTTCTTATGTTGGTAATATATACATAGAAAAACGTTATTATGAGCAATTTGTAACAGCAGTAAAAACTGTTGTGTACCTTAATAAAAAAATTCTTAAAAACAATATAGAAGAGCATTATTGCCTGTCCCCCAAGCACACATCACACATGTGACACATATACACATGCATACTACATCACACACATAGAAATACACATTCACATCACACACATACAGCCACACAAACGCATAACACACACTGCCCACCAAAGCATGCATGCAGCCTTCTAAAAATCTGACTGAGGGACCACCATGCATTTGTGACGTGAGTTGCTAGAAGGTTCTAAGAGTTTCCTGTCTGTTAATAAATCTCATGCTATAAAAAAAAAACACAGCGGAAAACGCACTTCAAAATACAAGACTCTTTTTCTACAAATATGTAAAATTTCATATACATTTTTCAACACGTATAGTGTGAATGAGGCCTGAGCATATTATGAAGGGCTCTATTAATCCTCTGCTTTGGTATTTATTTTGCTTGTTGTTAAAATGTAAAAAAAGAAACGCTGTTGCCTCAAAACTATGGCTAAAAGGGTAAAAAATTCTTTACACTGTAAAACGGATTTGGTTGGAAAATCTGTCTCATCTTTAATGATCACCTGGCAACAATCAATAGTTTATGGGTGTAAACTGAACATCTTTGTATATCATTTCATTGATATGATCCCGTTAACACCCAAACATACACATATACAGGTGAAGGAGAACACCTTTCTAGGCATCCCTTATGTCGTGGAATGACGAGTGATGCCACTTGGAACCAGAGAGATCATAGAAGGATGAGCTGTTCAGAGGTTCTATCAACAAACATTTTAACCAAGCCAGGGTATTGTATCACTACAGAACTTTACATTACAGTCCTTTGAATTTATTATGTCTGAAACGTATATAGTGTCACAAATGTGCGTTAAAATACTGTACACAGTTTTCCGTTCCATTTATGGAAATGTCTTGTGACCTGTTTGTGAATGATAATTGTACAACTCAAGCCTCTTTCTCTTGGGACTGCCTATTTTGCGGTAACATAGTAGAGTATTTATTGAATTGATTATCTCCATTTATCTTCTGAGAACTGGGCAGGCTGTACACAGAAAAGCAATTTATTCTTCTGTATTCAGTGTCTCATAATACATACACAAATGGTCACCTGCGCTGCAGTTATATAGTGCTGCTTCCTCCGAGAGCTGACTTGGAAAACATCCTAGGAACCATTTACGATATCGGAATTTTCTTCTAGTAGAGCCAACATGAATTATGAAAAACAGGTTAACAGTGTCTGTAGCTTATACATTCGGTCCCCACTAAATTGTGTAGATCTTTTGATTAAAACAGAAAAAGAACATTGATTTACAGTAAATGGCTTCTATGGTGTCAAGATGAACATGCAAATGATAATGAAGTGCTGACAATGTTGTTAAAATTTACATACTATAAACATCATTCAGGGATAGGATATCGATGGTTGGTGACCTGTCAGAATAGAGGAGGATTTATGTTTGACAGGATCAGTATTTTTCCCATCTCGTATTTATTTAACCAAAATGATCATCTGCTCATTGAGGAGCCACACAGTGTATTTTATATTTACACTGACAGATGTTATATGACCTGACTAGGTGAGGAAACATTCAATATTGTACTAGAAGTCATATGATTACAGCATCAGAACCTGAAAGAAAATCTGGAACATAAAAAAAAACCTCTGGGGGATACTTACCTTGGGAGGGGGAAGTTTCTGGACCCTAACAACGCTTCCCCCATCCTCTACTTTCCCGGCAGTCCAGCGCTACGACCCCCCGAATAGCAGCGAGCAAGGTAA
The DNA here is from genome assembly GCF_040937935.1 of Hyperolius riggenbachi. Taxonomy (NCBI): domain Eukaryota; kingdom Metazoa; phylum Chordata; class Amphibia; order Anura; family Hyperoliidae; genus Hyperolius; species Hyperolius riggenbachi. The sequence goes on from NC_090649.1 coordinate 195,638,879, forward strand.
ATATTTCCATACCCCAATCCAGCGCAGGCGCATTAGCGGCTCTTTGTTCGGGCTAAGGCGGAAATAGCTGAGCCTGACCGTGTCCTTTGCGCCTGGGCAGTAGAACTGAACCGATCAGGCTCTGCTATTTCCACCATAGCCCGATCAAAGAGACGCTACTGCGCCTGCCTTGGATTGCGGTTGGAAAGTATTGGCCGTGCAGGCGCACCACTTGTCTGGATTTGTTGCGCGATTTTCGGGGAAGCCAGCGCTGGATGCTCCCAAGCTACAGAGGATGGAGAAGCCTCATTGGGACCCTGAGGCTTCCCCCTCCCAAGGTAAGTATCCCCCAGAGGGTTTATTTTTGTTACAGAGTCTCCTTAAATAAACCACATTTTATTAATGCTAGCGATAAAAAAATCAAAGATAGCAGATATGTTTTTTAAAGGCACAGGTTTCAAGTTGCAGGAAGCAGTGTGCCCCTGGGGAAACGAGCTACTACAAAATGGCTGTCAGTCACTGTTTACTGCAAGCTGCACCCCACTGCCTTTCTCTACCCATCTACTGTTCTGGTGTTTTTATTGACAGTATCAATAAAAAGTGTTTTTAAGGATCCAGTACTCTGATCCTATTTATTTAGGTGCATTAAACTGTATTGTGAGCATGGGCTACAGACCTGCCACAGGAATAAGGGCTGTTTTTCCCTTAAGCAATGCAATCATGCTGCGATTTGATCACATTTCTTTTGTTTTCCACTTCTGCAATTCTGCTGTGATCCGTTCGGTGTGTGGCGTGATTGCTGTGCATATTTGCATTTACAATTTCCGATGGGAGAAAAAAAAGTTGGTAAAATATTTTGAATCTTGGAAACCCTGAAAAATCACATAGCATCGCAATTGCTATGTGATTTTTATGCACTCATATACTTTGTTTAGGAGGCCAGTTGCACAAAAAAGGCATCAGGCCCAACAATTGCGATTGGGAAAAATTACATAACAAATGCAGCGCACTCATGGAACACGGGTGTTGCAAAAGACAGGAAGTAAGCCAAAACCCTGGAAGGTGCACAGACAACACTGAAAAATATCTCTTCCTAGTGTGGGGATGAATTGAGGATGACTCAGTTTCTGATGGCTGGTTGTGTCCAGTTCAAGAAAAATGCACCCACTTTCTGTCCCACTCATTCACTGTCACTAAAGACGGACGGTGGAGAAATGCCCCATGTTAGAACATGGAAAATAACCGTGGTTCTAACTTTTCTCTTCTAAAACTGATACGTTTTGGGTTTTCTAGGAGTTTGAACATCATCTTAACCACTTCCCGACCGCCGTATTGACAATTGGCGGCCGGGAAGTGGACCCCGCAAGGACTGCCGTAAAGACAAATGGCGGCGGTCCTTGTAGGGGCATGGGCGGAGCGATCGCGTCATCCGTGACGCAATCCTCCACCTGTCGCCGCTCACTCGCCGCAACATCCCGCCAGCCATACGGAAGCGACGGCGGGATGTTAAATAGACGATCGCCGCATACAAAGTGTATAATACACTTTGTAATGTATACAAAGTGTATTATACAGGCTGCCTCCTGCCCTGGTGGTCCCAGTGTCCGAGGGACCACCAGGGCAGGCTGCAGCCACCCTAGTCTGCACCCAAGCACACTGATTTCCCCCCCCCGCCCCAGATCGTCCACAGCACCCCTCAGGACCCCCCCCCCCTGCCCACCCCCCAGACCCCTGTTTGCACCCAATCACCCCCCTAATCACCCATCAATCACTCCCTGTCACTATCTGTCAACGCTATTTTTTTTATCCCCTCCCCCCTGCCCCCTCCTGATCACCCCCACCCCTCAGATTCTCCCCAGACCCCCCCCCCCCCTGTGTACTGTATGCATCTATCCCCCTGATCACCTGTCAATCACCCGTCAATCACCCATCAATTACCCATCAATCACCCCCTGTCACTGCCACCCATCAATCGGCCCCTAACCTGCCCCTTGCGGGCAATCTGATCACCCACACCAATAGATCGCCCGCAGATCCGACGTCAGATCACCTCCCAAGTGCAGTGTTTACATCTATTCTCTACCCTAAACACCCACTAATTACCCATCAGTCACCCATCAATCACCCCCTATCACCACCTGTCACTGTTACCCATCAGATTAGACCCTAATCTGCCCCTTGCAGGCACCCAATCACCCGCCCACACGCTCAGATTGCCCTCAGACCCCCCCCCCTTATCAATTCGCCAGCGCATTACTTACATCTGTTCTTCCCTGTAATAACCCACTGATCACCTGTCAATCACCCATCAATCACCCCCTGTCACTGCCACCCATCAATCACCCCCTGTCACTGCCACCCATCAATCAGCCCCTAACCTGCCCCTTGCGGGCAATCTGATCACCCACCCACACCAATAGATCGCCCGCAGATCCGACGTCCGATCACCTCCCAAGTGCAGTGTTTACATCTATTCTCTACCCTAAACACCCACTAATTACCCATCAATCACCCCCTATCACCACCTGTCACTGTTACCCATCAGATCAGACCCTAATCTGCCTCTTGCGGGCACCCAATCACCCACCTACACGCTCAGATTGCCCTTAGACCCCCCCTTATCAATTCGCCAGTGCAATATTTACATCTGTTCTCCCCTGTAATAACCCACTAATTACCTGTCAATCACCTATCAATCACCCCCTGTCACTGCCACCCATCAATCACCCCCTGTCACTGCCACCCATCAATCAGCCCCTAACCTGCCCCTTGCGGGCAATCTGATCACCCACCCACACCAATAGATCGCCCGCAGATCCGACGTCCGATCACCTCCCAAGTGCAGTGTTTACATCTATTCTCTACCCTAAACACCCACTAATTACCCATCAATCACCCCCTATCACCACCTGTCACTGTTACCCATCAGATCAGACCCTAATCTGCCTCTTGCGGGCACCCAATCACCCGCCTACACGCTCAGATTGCCCTTAGACCCCCCCTTATCAATTCGCCAGTGCAATATTTACATCTGTTCTCCCCTGTAATAACCCACTAATTACCTGTCAATCACCTGTCAATCACCTATCAATCACCCCCTGTCACTGCCACCCATCAATCACCCCCTGTCACTGCCACCCATCAATCAGCCCCTAACCTGTCCCTTGCGGGCAATCTGCTCAGCCACCCACACCAATAGATCACCCGCAGATCCGACGTCCGATCACCTCCCAAGTGCAGTGTTTACATCTGTTCTCCACCCTAAACACCCACTAATTACCCATCAATCACCCCCTGTCACTGCTACCTATCAGATTAGACCCCTATCTGCCCCTAGGGCACTCAATCACCCGCCCACACCCTCAAAACGCCCTCAGACCCCAGTCCTGATCACCTCGCCAGTGCATTGCTTGCATCTATTCCCCCCTCTAATCACACCTTGAGACACCCATCAATCACCTCCTGTCACCCCCTAGCACACCTATCCATCAGATCAGGCCCTAATTTGCCCCGTGTGGGCTCCTGATCACTCGACCAAACCCTCAGATCCCCCTCAGACCCCCTTCCGATCACCTCCCCAGTGCATTGATTGCATCTATTTTCCCCTCTAACCACCCCCTGAGACACCCAGCAATCACCTCCTGTCACCCTCCTAGAACTCCTATCCATCAGATCAGGCCCAATACAACCTGTCATCTAAAAGGCCACCCTGCTTATGACCGGTTCCACAAAATTCGCCTCCTCATAGACCACCTGTCATCAAAATTTGCAGATGCTTATACCCCTGAACAGTCATTTTGAGACATTTGGTTTCCAGACTACTCACGGTTTTGGGCCCGTAAAATGCCAGGGCGGTATAGGAACCCCACAAGTGACCCCATTTTAGAAAAAAAGACACCCCAAGGTATTCTGTTAGGTGTATGACGAGTTCATAGAAGATTTTATTTTTTGCCACATGTTAGCGGAAAATGACACTTTGTGAAAAAAAAACAATTAAAATCAATTTCTGCTAACTTGTGACAAAAAAATAAAAACTTCTATGAACTCACCATACTCCTAACGGAATACCTTGGGGTGTCTTCTTTCTAAAATGGGGTCATTTGTGGGGTTCCTATACTGCCCTGGCATTTTAGGGGCCCTAAACCGTGAGGAGTAGTCTTGAAACAAAAATGGCCTGTGAAATCCTAAAGGTACTCATTGGACTTTGGGCCCCTTAGCGCAGTTAGGGTGCAAAAAAGTGCCACACATGTGGTATCGCCGTACTCGGGAGAAGTAGTATAATGTGTTTTGGGGTGTATTTTTACACATACCCATGCCGGGTGGGAGAAATACCTCTGTAAATGACAATCTTTTGATTTTTTTACACACAATTGTCCATTTACAGAGTTATTTCTCCCACCCAGCATGGGTATGTGTAAAAATACACCCCAAAACACATTGTACTACTTCTCCCGAGTATGGCGATACCACATGTGTGGCACTTTTTTGCACCCTAACTGCGCTAAGGGGCCCAAAGTCCAATGAGTACCTTTAGGATTTCACAGGTCATTTTGAGAAATTTCGTTTCAAGACTACTCCTCACGGTTTAGGGCCCCTAAAATGCCAGGACAGTATAGGAACCCCACAAATGACTCCATTTTAGAAAGAAGACACCCCAAGGTATTCTGTTAGTAGTACGGTGAGTTCATAGAAGATTTTATTTTTTGTCACAAGATAGCGGAAATTGATTTTTATTGTTTTTTTTCACAAAGTGTCATTTTCCGCTAACTTGTGACAAAAAATAAAATCTTCTATGAACTCACCGTTCTACTAACGAAATACCTTGGGGTGTCTTCTTTCTAAAATGGGGTCATTTGTGGGGTTCCTATACTGTCCTGGCATTTTAGGGGCCCTAAACTGTGAGGAGTAGTCTTGAAAACAAATGTCTGAAAATGACCTGTGAAATCCTAAAGGTACTCATTGGACTTTGGGCCCCTTGGCGCAGTTAGGGTGCAAAAAAGTGCCACACATGTGGTATCGCCGTACTCAGGAGAAGTAGTATAATGTGTTTTGGGGTGTATTTTTACACATACCCATGCTGAGTGGGAGAAAGATCTCTGTAAATGGACAATTGTGTGTAAAAAAAAAATTAAAAAAATTGTCATTTACAGAGATATTTCTCCCACCCAGCATCGGTATGTGTAAAAATACACCCCAAAACACATTATACTACTTCTACTGAGTACGGCAATACCACATGTGTGGCACTTTTTGCAGCCTAACTGCGCTAAGGGGCCCAAAGTCCAATGAGCACCTTTAGGCTTTACAGGGGTGCTTACAAATTAGCACCCCCCAAAATGTGAGGACAGTAAACACACCCCACAAATGACCCCATTTTGGAAAGTAGACACTTCAAGGTATTCAGAGAGGGGCATGGTGAGTCCTTGGCAGATTTCATTTTTTTTTTGGTGCAAGTTAGAAGAAATGGAAACTTTTTTTTTTTGTCACAAAGTGTCATTTTCCGCTTACTTGTCACAAAAAATAATATCTTCTATGAACTCACTATGCCTCTCAGTGAATACTTTGGGATGTCTTCTTTCCAAAATGGGGTCATTTGGGGGGTATTTATACTATCCTGGAATTCTAGCCCCTCATGAAACATGACAGGGGGTCAGAAAAGTCATAGATGCTTGAAAATGGGAAAATTCACTTTTTGCACCATAGTTTGCAAACGCTATAACTTTTACCCAAACCAATAAATATAGGCTGAATGGGTTTTTTTTAATCAAAAACATGTTTGTCCACATTTTTCGTGCTGCATGTATACAGAAATTTTACTTTATTTGAAAAATGTCAGCACAGAAAGTAAAAAAAAACATTTTTTGATGAATATAATAAAAAGTAAAAATCGCAGGAGCAATCAAATAGCACCAAAAGAAAGCTTTATTAGTGACAAGAAAAGGAGCCAAAATTCATTTAGGTGGTAGGTTGTATGAGCGAGCAATAAACCGTGAAAGCTGCAGTGGTCTGAATGGAAAAAAAGTGGCCGGTCCTTAAGGGGGGTAAAGCCCACGGTCCTCAAGTGGTTAAAAAGTGACAATATGTTGTACCTGCTGATCATTCCTCTTGGTTTTACATTAAGTGGCACTCTGCAAGCAAAAGGTTTTCTTCAGTGGTAGGGAGGTAGAAAATATGTTGTAGCAATTGTTCATACGCCAACCTGATTTAACATCAAACTACACTGAAATCAGGGGATCTACAATAATGGGTTAATTTCACCTGTTTGATTCCTGGGAGCAAGTTTGGTGCGGTGATGTGTTCAAACATCTTTATCATTAAAATGTTTGTCCTTCATCTGTGCCAAGGCATTTTAATTGGGTCGCCAGTGAATAAGGATCTCTGGTGATTACTGCTAAGAAAAACTTCTTGCATTCTGTAAAGCCTCCATCTGGCACTTTATAATTGATCCCTTCATGGCACAGGGGAAAACTGCTGTCTTTAATTAGTCTGTCCGAAACTTAGAGGAATTGATGCACCTAAGGTGATCCATTGTGTATAATATTTTCTAGTTTATTTTTAGACCAGAGTTGATCTTTGTGCGGCCTCAGCCTGAGAAACACTGATAAAGGTGCTTATGTATCTTTGTTCTATAGCAGAGGTTCAGGTCAGCTCCAATCTACACAAATATGAGATAAATTTAAGCATGACTGCTGAACTCTGGTGGACAGAAAATGCATAGAACCTTTCACAAGGAAATTGTTTGGACCTCAACTCACACCAATGATTCTTGCCATAAATATGTGCATTCTGTGTCACCCTCAGGTCACTCAGGTAAAAAAAAGTCTTCAACCCTTTAGAAAATCACATACTTCTTTAGTATGTACGGCTTGTGGCCCTTATTCAATTCACTTGGGCCCATATCCTGTTAACTTTTCTCCTGCATTCTCTTCAAGTAGATATTTTCAGATGTTACCAATAAAATACCTTTAAAGCTCCCAACATACCGGAAAATATTCAAAGTATGTGATATTACTTTTTCACCCACTTTTTAGTACTTTTTTAATTGCTAGGTGCTGAAAAGATATTTTAGATAAGATGAAAAATTATCTCCTGGGAGAAAACTCAGAAGAAAAAGTTAATTGGATAAGAGTCTTTGGCCCATATGCAATTCACTTTTTCTCCTGAGTTTTCTACTAGGGGATAATTTTTCATCTTCTATTTATATAACGTTTCAGCACTCTGCAATCGAAAATGTGCCAAGAAGTAGGTAAAAAAGTACTGCCAACATTATTCTGAGTATTTTCCTGCTTGCTGGTGGCTTAAAAGTAATTTTATTGATAAGATGTGAAAATTCACTTAGGAGAAAACTTAGGAGAAAAAGTGAATTGCATCATGCCCTTTGACCCATATGCAATTCACTTTTTCACCTGAGTTTGCTCTTAGGTGATATTTTTTAAATTGTCAGTAAAATGCTATTTAAACCACCAGCAAGCCAAAAAATACCTGAAATAATTTTGATAGTACTTTTTTACCAACTTTTTGGAACTTTTTCCATTGCGAAGTCCTGAAAAGTTACTCTAAATCACAGATGAAAATGTATTTCCTTGGAGAAAACTCGGGGGGAAAAGTTAATTGCATATGGCCGATTGGCCATATTCAATTAACGTTATCTCCTCAGTTTTCCCCTAGGAGATACTTTTTCATCTTCTATTTAAAATAACTTTCCAGCACTTTTCAACTGAAAAAGTACCAAAAGGTAGGTGAAATAGTATCAAAATTGAGTATTTTCTTGCTCTCTAGTGGCTTAAAAGGCAAGTTTAAAAATATCACCTAGGAGAAAACTCAGGATAAAAAAAGAATCAATAAAATATCTTTTACGCCACCAGCAAGCAAGAAAATACTAAGAATATTATAATATTTTGACAGTACTTTTTCACCTACTTTTTGTAACTTTTTCATTTACAGAGTGCTGAAAAGTTATTTTAAACAGAGGATAAAAAAGTATCTCCTAGGAGAACACTAAAGAAAAAAAAATAATTGAATGAGGGCCCATGGGCCATATGCAATTCACTTTTTCACCTGCATTTTCTCCCAGGTGATATTTTCACAAATTGTAAATAAATGGCTTTTAAACCACCAGCAAGCAAATACTCAAAATAATTTTGATAGTAATTTTTCACCTACTTTTTGGTACTTTTTCTATTGCAAAGTGCTATAAAGTTATAGTTAAATTGAAGATGAAAAATTATCTCCTAGGAGAAAACTCAAGAGAAAGAGGCCCATATGCAATTCATTTTTTCTCCTGTGTTTTCTCCTAAGTGATATTTTCCCTACTTGTCATAAAATCCCTTTCAAACAACTGGCATGCAAGAAAATATTCAGAATAAATTTGATAGTACCTTTTCACCAGCTTTTGTGTACTTATTCAATTGTAAAATGCTGAAAAGTTATTTTAAAGTGAAGAGGAAAATTATCACTTGGGAGATAACTCAGGTGAAAAAGTTAATTGCATATGGCCCCGAGTGTTTTGCATTTGCGTCCCTGAGTGGCGTGCCATCCAGTACCCCCTTTTCACTAACTAACACATCAAAAGTATCATTGCATGCTATGCTATTAGACTCAGAAGACGGAATCCCTTTCCAAATAATATTACTGCGTCCTTGTGTCACCTAATCACATGTTGTACTTTAAAGGAAATTTCGGTTACAATAGAATATCGCTATAAGTATAGATTGGTGCTGCACAAGTCCTTTTGTAGTTTGTTACTCTGTGTACTCTGTTTGGGGTACTGTTTCCACAAGAATTTCCAGGAACTCCTACCCTGCTGCAGGAGCCATTTGTTGTACAGGGAGGGAGCTTTTTTTTACTAATCTGCATGGACATAAAGGCAAAGTAATTATGTATATACAGTATAATGTTTGCAGTGTCAGACTGGGAGATGGAAAAGCTGAGGAAATCCACTTGCTGGCCAAGCAGCAGTAATCAAGTGTTGCTGCTCACAGTGAAGAGTGATAAAACATGGTTTCCGCCGCTTGGCCAGCAGGTGGATTTCCTCAGTTTTTCCACTTCCCAGTCCGACACTGAATGTTTGTCATCAATCCTTACACTATATTGTGTCCAACTAAAAGCACTAACAAAAGTAGAATATCTCAAAAATATTCTGAAGTTGAGCTGCTTGTTTGGTTGAGGGCAAATTTTCAAAGTGGGTTACCTAAAAATGAAAATGTAAGCGTTTTGTGTTTTTGTGTGCTGCTTTTTTCCCCTCCCGGCGATCCACTGCGTGCTGCATTTTGGTAAAAAGTGTTTTTCTAAGCGCTTGTCCAGAGCAGTTTTGTAATTCACTCCCTGGCACAAGTCAGGAAGTGAACTCTTTGACCCGGAAGATAATAAATACAATGTATTTATTCTTAAAAACGTGAACACAGTTGCTGCACAAAGCGATTTTGTGAGCGTTTTGCATGTTTCCTTTACCTTCCATTATAGCAAACACGCCTCAAAAATGGTACAGGCACCACTTTGCTGAGTGGATCGGAAACAAACAGCTCAGCTATGGACTCTCTCATAGGGAATCATTGAACAAGCGTTTTGTGGGCAATTTTAAAAATCGCCTGCACTCGAAAAAAAGGCGGAATCCGCCACTAGTGTGAACGGGCGCTCATCGTTCCTTTCTTTCACTGACAACTCCTTACCTTTCCAGTCATGAGGGAGGAACTGTGTAGAATAGCTCAGTTTATCTTTCAGCTGTGATTTGCAGTGCCCAAATGCATCTATCGTGTAGTGCCACCCCCCATCCCCTGGGACCGCCTCTACCACATTAGAATGTTGTGAGACTTCAGGGAAAGCAGTGTGTGTAGCTGCATCTGCATATATATGAATAGACAGTTACTCTCTGCAAATGTGGCACTTAATAATTTGGGGATTAAGGTAAGGCACCACTGGGGGAGGGTGTTAAGGGTAGGCATCACAAGGTGGGGGTTAAGGTTAGGCATCAGGAAGGGGGCTGTTAAGGTTAAAAGCCACATGGGGGTTTTAGGGTTAGGCACTACTGTGGGGGTGAAGATTAGGCACCAGGAAGGGGGGGGGGGGTGTTAAGGTTAAGCACCACGGGGGAGGGTGATAGGCTTAGGCACCACTGGGGTGTTAAGGTTAGGCACCACACCACAGGGGTTGTCGATGTTAGACATCAATAGAGGGAGGGTTCTGTCTGAAAGTAGGGTTAGGTTATGTTGTAGTAAAATATTGGCAAATATTTTCAGCTATTTCCTGTGCCCTTTTCAATGGATGCCTTTATTAAATGTACACACACATATACCCCTGGAAATACTTATGTTGGGTTAACATGGTAACTGATCTTGTCATTATCAACCATTTATGCTGACATTTGTTTTTGTTTTGTGTTTCTTAACGTACCTGGCAGTAAGCCCGCCACAGTGTCGGGCTAGCCGCCGCAGGGGATCGCATGGCCCCGGGAGGATTTTTTAAAAATAAAAATGGTTTTATGTGGTTAAGCTAGCACTTTGCTAGCTAACCATGTCCCTCAAGTGCCTCCAGTCTCCTCTGATCGCCGCTGGTATACGTACCCCCCAGGGATCCCACGATGGCGCAGCCTCCCAATCAGCACCCGGCTTTGCTATGGGGAGGATCGGAACTGCGCATGACATCGATGACGTCATGATGTCATGTCCGATCGTCGCCATAGCAATGAGTGAAGCAAATTTTGAAGCTGTGGCTCTCGCAGGATCGCGGACTGGTGAGTGTTGCCGGTGGCGATCGGGGGGCTCAGAGAGGTGCCGGGGGACTTGGGGGCCACAGTTAGCTAGACTAGTGCTAGCTAACATTAACAAAACGCTACTAATTTAAAAAATCCCTCCCGCGGATGCAGCCACCGCATCTGCGTACCACCAGGGAGGTTAAATAATACAGTATATCGGTTAGACTAATTGAGTATTTTAGTTAATTATAAGCCCAAAGCAATATTTTAAAAATGCTTTGTGTCTTGTGTGTGTCAAGCTTAGATTAAAGGATATCAAAGCCAAAGCACATATGAGAAACGGGCCAGCGCAGGCACAGTGATTCCCGACTCTGGCGACCCGGGAGAGAGTGCCAGAGGGCATTTAGAAGCAGCGGAGGGGCAGAAAGGAGAACACGGGGGTGATGTGCAGGGATGGGCTTTCGAGTAGTGTAGTACTTGGATTCAGAATTCAAATGAAGTGCAGGGTAACTTACCCAGAAGTGTTCGGGACGTCTGCGTTTCATTACGCGTCATAGGCGAAATGAAAGCCGCGTTGCATGACTCACTACCGCACTTCCTCTTTCAAACCGGAAGTGAGCGATGGAACGCGGTTTTCATTACGCTTGTGAGTAGTACGCTACTCGAAAGCCCAAGCCTGGTGGTGGGCATCAGGACGGCTCACCATACATCATGTTTGTAGTATTGTCTCGCACACACTATAGGATCAAACTCTTTGTCTTTAAAGAGAACCAGAGACAAAGCACCCTCATGTATTTTACCATATATATCAGTGGGAACATGGCAGTAAACACCTACTCTGCTCTTTATTTTATTAATCTCTGCTAAATATGCCTGTTACCAGCTGTGATAAGAATCCCTGACTGAGCATTCAGTCTGGCTTTGCCAAAGAATGATTATAGTGGAGTCTGTCTTCTGTAATGTATTTTCAAGCCCAAGCCTGCCCCCTTGTGGCTCTGCTATAATGACTCAGCTATAATCATTCCAGGCAAAACTAGACTGAATGCTCAGTCAGGGATTCTTATCATAGCTGATAACAGGCAGATTTAGCAGAGAAGAATGAAGCAGAGAGCAGAGTAGGTGTTTACTGTCATGTTCCCATTGATTTATATGGTCAAATATATGAGAGTGCTTCGTCTCTGGTTCCCTTTAAGGGGAATGCAATATATGGAAAAGAGGGATGACGCTCTCTATGCAGTATTCAATAGAAGGAGTTGGCACATCCAAATTAAATCTTTATTGGTTCCATGTAAAAGCGTAGGGCCAATGTTTTCAGAGCCACGTAGGGCCCCTTTATCAATGCAATGTTTGCTTGGAGGCAAAATCTGTCTGCTGCTGTGCAGAAATTCCTGTATAGAAAGTGGGAGTTGCACAAAGCGAAATGTATTCATCCGAGATCAGCCTCCAAGCAAACATTGCCTTGATAAAGGGGCCGTACGTGGCTCCGAAACATTGGCCCTATGCTTTTTACATGGAACCAATAAAGTGTGCCGGCTCACCATGTATGCCTGCTCCCTCTGTTTCTCATATGTTTGGCTCTGGTATCCTTTATTATTTCAAAATCAAGGGTACTTGGCAAAGGGTCACAAGCTAAATTAATGTTGAGAAACACTGGTTTCTAATCTACTGTATATTATTCTGTTGACATGTAAGTCTGGTTTTTAATGTATGTAAAACTGGTCCCTGTAAACATGTTACATGTTTCATATGTTATTTTTATCAGTGATCAACCATGTATCCTATATTATGATAAGCATATATGTATTTGCAAAAATTAAACTTATCAATTAATTTTTTTGTGAATGAATTATTGCAAACGTTTTTAGTTCACGAAAAGTCTATCTTCACAGAAAAAACATCTCAAACAACAATTCCTCAAGTTTTACTAACGCATCTACAACCATTTAGTTGCGAGTGCTACATCGGAAATAAAAAGCTAATAGAATATAAACACTTTTTTTTATTTAGTATCATTCTGACTTCCTTTTGTTTAAATGCAAAACCATTTTACAAAACAGTTTTCTGTGCTATCCGAGATTTAGCCTGATATAACAAAGCTATTAATTACACTTGTAAAATAATGGTATACCTGGGACTCGTTATGTTGAAGGGGCAAAAGTTGATACAGATCTGCAGAAAGACATAAGCCTACTTACTACCGTACTCAGACATTGAAATGGCCAAAAGTGTCATAAACCTGCAAAGTGCGACAGAGGCAGTCTGTATACTGATGGTTTGATCCCTCTCAAGCACGAAACAAATCTAAAAGGATTACTGTACATTTATCTCAGCAGCTCTCTGTGTTCTAAAGTAAATGGATGTACAGAGTAAAGAATAAGGCAGAGCGTTTAGGAGCCCAGCCAACATGATGAAGAAAATGCATGCAGCCCTGAATACATTTATAAAGATCCAGCAACTGTGATAACACAAGGATATGCATGTTTATGCAGTAAGGAGACACTAAATATGCTTTACATGTAAAACGACATGCCTGGCATATACTTACCTTTAGGGCACTGCAAAAAAAGCCATCAGAGAAAATGCATGATTGTTTCTTTATCGGGAGACTAATCAGCCAAGGGTTGTCTGTAAAGTTTGTATTGCACTAGGAAACACATATGTCCCCCGCATTCAACAAGATCATGGATTCATTCTTCACCCACTAAAGAGAAGCATAACGTATACTGGATGCATAGAAGGCATAAATGTCTAAGGTTGGGGTAGAAGTACAGGAAGGTGGGTGGTTATGATAGAAGCACCATTTCAGTTTGGTGTTGGTTGAGCCTTATACTTAGACTAGCCCAAAGCATGTTTCTTTGCAGTATTATTGGTTCTTCTATCTCATTTATTCCTCACAATCACCCCTTAACCAGATCGAGTCATTGCCAGCTCAAAACATATCTTGCATCCAACCTTTTCTCACTCAGGACTTAACTAAAATGTTAATACATGCTCTTATAATATCTCATCTGCACTATCGTAACATACTACTTTGTGGAGTACCAACTAACAGACTGGCATCACTCCAATCTGTACTGAACTCAGCTGCTCGACTCATTCATCTCTCTTATCGCTTTTCCTCTGCTGCTTCTCTCAGTCAAACTCTTCATTGGCTGCCTATTAGCGAGAGGATCCATTGCAAACTCTTAAGGTGGCCACTAATGATACAATCTTTTTCATCCAATCTTACCATTTCTTTGTAATATAAGAGACTGCCTATAGTAAACATTTAATATATTTACTCAGTTTACTCTTCTACTACATAGATTTGGTAAGATTGGATTGTTAGTGGCCACCTTTAAAGGAACACTATCAAAGAAAACTATTTGTGCCAGCGCCATTAATGAATGTAAAAACACTTTAAATAAAGAACACATCATATATTGGATTGCAGTGTGTTTTTTTATATACCTGAATAACAGCTTCCCAGTAAAGTGTACCTGTAGGGAAAAAAAGTGCCCTAGGTTGTACTTACCTCGGGAGGGGAAAGCCTCAGGATCCTAAAGAGGCTTCCCCAAGCCTCCTCAGAACCTCTGATCCAGCTCTAGCACCCCCGAAAATCCGCAGCGCACAGGTACAATAATCATCAAGCTCCAGAACAAAGAGTATTGAATGACGTGCAACGCAGGTGCACTAACGGCTTTTGCATGGGCTCCAGCGTAAATAGTAGAGCCCAATCGGGTTCTCCCTACAGCGAAGAGCGTACCCAACCAGGCTTGGCTATTTCCATCGGAGCGTGAGGGGAGTGTCGCTACAGCACCTGCATGCAGCGACGGATGGATTATTTTTGTTTGCCTTTGTCCGGGGGTCCCAGTGGGGGAAGGGGTCTCTGAGGGACGACGGTATGCGTCTTTAGCATCCTACATGTCCTTGTTTCCAGGGACGATCAAGCTCCCCTCCGTGCATTACCACTGTCAGCCTCTATGTGCTGAATGAGCCAGGTCACAGCTCAATGACATCATCAATCCGGGACACGATCCGTTCAACATAGTGTGGCTGACAGTGGTAGTGTAGGGAGGGGAGTCTGATCGCCTCTTGAAACAAGGACAAGTGAAAGATTCTTATTGATTAATGTTGCATGCTACCTGATCACACCAATGGGGGTAGGAGTTAATTGGAGGGGATCAGGTGAGAAGTTTGGGGATCCTTGATTAGTGTAATGAAGGGGGGGGGGGTGTTAATGAGCACAGCCCGTACTAGTACAATTAACAGCTACAGACTAATATTAACATTGTTCAGCGTTTACAGTAGCTCTTCAACAACATGTGTATATTGTAGCTAATGAGGTCGTTAAAGGAAAGTTAAACTTTCATTAAAATTAATATGACATACTTTAGTGTAACACAAGACATTTTGTAATTTAGCTTTATTCAATCACTAGTAAAAAGGCCCACCCGTTAAAAAACAGGCGCTAGGTCACAGCCGCTACCCCCCGCAATGCGCGCACATACGCGCCCCGCTTGCTCGTTCCCCACCACTGAAGTATATGCACACAGGGAGCTGCTTGCTTGGCATTTGGAAAAAGCTGTTATTTCCCACAATGCAATGAAAACCTCTGTGAACCACAGACTGCAAACTGCAGTCAGATCCGACCCTGTGTCCTAACTGCCCTGGCTGCGCACATGCTCAGTACAAAAAAGCCAGGGACACACAACCATTCAGTTGATGATGTAGGGACACTTGCATTTTATTGTATAGGATATCTTTCCAGACATGGCAGATAATTCAGAGTCTACTTACTTGCAACCATGACAGCAATACTCTGCCTTTGCATACATTGTAACAGTTTATATGCAAAAACCCAACGTTCCATTTTCTGGTCAGGTGCTTAATCAGCTTAGACAAGTAAGGAGAGATTATTTTCACAAACATTTCCTTTAATATAAATGTTTTTTTTCCCTAGAAAAAAAAGTCTTTTTGCTTAGTTGTGTTTGTAAAATCATTTTTTTAATTTGCCTTGGTTTTCCCAATCAAATATTTATTTAATAATTCCTTGCTGGTTGCTATCACCAGCTAGAATGTGGATTTTCCTACTTAAAAATAAGTCTGGGCATCGTAGGGGATTGCACGGCACTGTTTAGTACCTGACTTGGGCATAGCCATAGACCGTAATGTTTATTATGGGTATAGCAGCGCAGGGGGGATTTCTCATCAAATTACTGTAATTTGGGTGCCAGCAATAGCAGTACCCTGAATTATTTGTCCAAAGGCACACATTAGTTCATCAGTAGGGGAATATGTTTGTTAACTCTCCCCTACATTGCTTAGTGCAGGGAGAGTTGTCTCTTGGCTTCTGCCTGCGCTTAAATCACCACACGTAGGCTAAAAATAAACCCCTCTAAACATCCATCAATGCTCAGAAAACCCTCATTGCTTTCTGGGAGGAGAGCAAAAGACATATTATCACACCCTCTCTTTTATTGTCTATGGGAGAGTGTACAACTATTTGAATCATTTGCAAGTCCTCTCAAAGAGAAAAGGATCCTTGGATACTGCATAGTGGGTTGTGGAAGGGCCTGGAGGCTGCCAGTTACCCCACTCTGCAATGTTACTGACCTGAGTCTTTTTTTCTGATGCCACAGTGACTGATGGGAAGAAAGTAGTACATTCCTTTTCTATGATGGCCAATGTATCCCTCTCCTCCTCAGAGGAGATATTGAAACACAATCACAGTGGCTTTGATAGGCAGAATCACTTAACATCGGTGACTGGAAACTGAGTAATGCAACAGGCCAGCATTGGATCACTAGTTTACTTGCCAACCGCCACTGTGCTGTGAGGAAGGAAATAGCCTTGTGTGGATGTTAAAAAGTGGATAGACCACTGACAGTTGCAAGCAGATGAGAGTGTATTTTCTAATCAGGTTGAAAAAAGGTCACGCCTATTTTGTTTCTAGCAATGGTTAGTAACGAATGTTTTATCATACTTTGCTGCTGTTTCTGCTCCCTGATATAGAAGTAAAAATTTAATTTTAAGTCATAAATCACTTAATGTTATGGTCATGTATCCTGCTCTGCTAAAGAGTAAAAGGAACACATCTGGCTCTCAAACTTCTCATGTGCATCTTCCTTTTATTTTCCAGTTGTGACATTTCAGGAGAACAAAACGATCTAGTCCTGAGGACATTTTATCAGAATGTTATTTATTTAACAGAATGCTATGGACTGCTCATATACTGTATAGTGTTGTTTATGGATTGTAATGTTACTTGCCCTGCCAGTGATGGCATTCTTTATTACAACTTATCACTGGAAAGAACAAGCATTTTTCTAACGCCAAACTTCAGGAATTGGGTCATCACAAGCTAATATTAAACTGAAGCATTTTACAATTCTAGTTGATGTTGCCTATTGATCAATAACTGAAAGTTACAGTTGTAACCTCATTGTACTGATTTTTGTAGGGACCCATTCAGCACCTGGTCTGCTTAATACAGAGAAACGACTTCTTCAGTAACTTTGATAAACCATCTAGGACAGCGCTGGGCAAAGTTTAGGCAGCCTAAGCCACTGGCTGTGGGTCGCATTCCTTCCTTTTGCATTCCCCTCCCTGCAGAGACGCAAGCGGGCAATAGAGTGGGTTAACACTCACCTAACCTCCGCTTCAAGCATCAGGTCTCCATAGTCCCAATGCATCACGTGACACGCTGTCAGGACATGCCAGCGTTTTTTACGCTGGCACGTCCTGATGGCGTATCACGTGACGCCCTGTTGCCCTGGAGACCCAATGCTGGAAACAGATTAGATAGGTGAATGTTATCCAACTCATATTACCTGTTCACAACTCTGCAGGGAGGGAGGAGAGGAGAAATCCGGCCACCTGTCGGTCCCAGCCTGGGGCCGTAGTTTGCCCAGCGCTGTTCTAGGACCTCGGACCATATAGCATGTCAGAGGTCTCAAAGCTTGTGTACTATTGAATATTGCATACTCTTGAACTTAAGTATGGCTGCATTACACCTTAGTTTCACTAAAACATATGAGTACATGTTTATTTTTTAAAACTACAGGCCCTCATAACCGCAAGGAGTTATTTGCAGAGATGTACTGCTACTCATATTCGGCTGTATAGTTTCTAGGGCAAATATAGCCCAAAAATCCAGGCACTGATCCTGACCTTGAGGCAATAAAACTGGACAGCAGGTAAATTCAGAATAATAGCTGTATTGCTCTAAGACGTCCCAAATCAGAGACAAGTTTGAGTGAGATTAAACAAGTTAATTGCCTCAAAGATCCAGTGCCTGGATTTCTGGTATGTGCATGTGTGTTTGGTATTATTGTCTATTGGGTCTCTTTGAGCATGGACCCTTCTCCATTTACACTCACTTGCTTTCCTGCGCCATTCCATAGTTAGGTTCAATTTACCTCCTACTACTCATTTTCAGCCTAATCCTTCTGTACTACAAACATAAAAGGAAGAAGCCAACTGATAAATAGGTAAAAAAAAAAAAATCAGCCAATTCAGTTTTATACATGAGGCTGCACATGGCTACCACTACTGTTTTGCAAGGTTAGGCAGGGTTGCACCTGTCAGAAGACAAGGTAATGCAGCGGGAAGGCCTGACACATGGGGAGGATGAGGCAAATTTAAACTCATTAGAGTTAACGGTGAAGAATGACCACCTGCAAATTTGCTTTCTCCCTCACTGTAAAAAAGCATGGTTTCCTGCACTGTCCTGCCATCTCAGCTTGTTAGTGTGTGAGTGCATCTTTGGGTGGCATAATTTTAAAGCTTGCTTCAGGCAGTAAAATAACTAAGATCTCTGGTTTTGGGTAATCTGAATTTGAATGTTCTGCTGTATGTTGGTGATAGCCGCCATGCTAGCCAGCTCCCGTACTTGCTGTTTTTTTTTTAGTTCTCCCCAAACTTCCATTACTGTCTGTGCATGTAAGTATGGCTGTAGAGGCACCTGCGTATTAGCTTCAGTAGGGACAGGCATGTCCACGGTCAGGTTCGGTTTAATGTACATGGGCTGTTAACATCAACTTGCATTTAGTTTGACATCATTTTAATGTCTTAGGCCTACTATTAATTAGCTGGTGGCAAGCTAAAGACAAACTGAAGTAAAACTGATGTCAAATGTGTATGTACACTACATACACATTTTTCACTCCATTCCTCAGATCTAGATTTTATTGTCACTTGTGGGTGAAATACAGCATTGTACTTAAGAATTTGCCATGACCATTTGCCTTTTGCTTCAGCAAAGCCCTGAAACTGCTGGCTGCACCACACTTGGTCTGCCTCCTGTGTTACTTTTGTAAATAAGAGGGGTGTAATGCACCGGAGTGGACTTCCAATCAGAGGTGAAGGGAGTTCTTTACTGAGTTGCTCTTTTGCCCCATTTGTTGTCACGAGACTCCAGTGCTTAGCAAGATGCAAGCCATTGTTAGCAACATTGAAAACATCTGTGAAGGTCTTATACACTTATGTAGAGACTAGGCGATATGCAAAGTGTCACGCTTTTGTGAAGTAATAATCAAAGGGAAATTTCTTCTTTATACTTCTAAATGTGACGCAACTGTTAATTCTGTGTGAAAGCTACTGTATTTCCTGTCCTGACTATTAGCCAGTGTTAGCAGCAGAGGTCCTGCTGTTATCCCAGCCAAATGAAGGATTTCCATTTTCCTTGGAAATTGTCTTATGCTATTGCATTCAAGCATAGTAGCACTTTGCAGATAAGTATTCTGAGTATGTGATTTTTTTGTAGTCAGCATGATGATATCTGAGGTGCAGTGACAAACTGATAGAAATACATGAAACTACAGCACTTTCTGATATTCATGATAACCTTGCTGTGACTTGAATGTTTTAAGTTGCATTTTTGAATAATGATACATCAAGTTGGAATTGGAGTCCACAATGCTTCTATTTTCCCTCTAAATACAGAGGTGAAAACCTATAGTCAATACATGAGTGTTACAGTTCAGCTTCACCCTGTTCTGTTTAGTTTCTAGCCCAGGCCTGGGCAAACTTTGGCCCGCAGGTGCTATGAAGGCAGCCCATCGCTAGAAGGCCAAATTCCGCTCTTCTTCCCCTCTTCCTCCCACCATTCATTAAAAAATATGTGCGGTGACCTCCATGGTGATGACGGCATTATGTGACGTGCCTTCATTACATACCAGTGTGTCACATGACGTCACCGTCACCATGTGGATCGCCACTGGAACGAGCGATTGTGTGAGTTACACTCAATCATTACTGGCTGCAGAAGTCCGGAGGAAGGAAAGGAGGGAGACACAGACTTGTGCAACGGGCCACATTCAAGAGGAAAGCAGCCCCATTAAAATATGTTTGCCCACTCCTGTTCTAGCTATTAAAAAGTATCCATAAACTAGCATTCCACTTCACCCACCAGGCTCAACTGTAGTTGCTGCTAAAAAAAATAAAAAAAAATTGCAAGCTTCTCTCTTTTGTGTTTCTTTAACTACAGTATGTGCATGTGCGTTGCACAAGATAGATAGATAGATAGATGGATAGATAGATAGATAGATAGATAGATAGATAGATGGATAGATAGATGGATAGATAGATAGATAGATAGATAGATAGATAGATAGATAGATAGATAGATAGATAGATAGATAGATAGATAGATAGATAGATAGATAGATAGATTTTATACATTTTAGTCATCATGTTAAATCAAATTGTAATTAGCAGTGCTGTATTTTGTATCAGTGTTCATATTTGATGTATATCATTGTCTGTATCATTATGTATCCCTTGTTTGTTTTCTTACATTGTACAGCGCCACGGAATATGTTGGCGCTTTATAAATAAATAATAATAATAATAATAATAATAGATAGATAGATTCTGTAGCTAGAATATGTTTTGGGAAGATTATATAGCCATTATTAATGGAAGTCCAGTATGATAAGAGCCACCATTGAGGCATGATTGCCACTATGGTCCTGTCACCCCCAGGCAGCAAATGATCTTCCAAAAACTTTTGGATCTGACCAGAGGTCTAAAATGTTAACTTGTAAACCATTAGTATAATGTTTAACATTTCACAGAGACAGCCTTTTTTTGAAACAGAAGTTGCTCACTTTTAGTGAAATAAGTAACTTTAGGCTTGGAAACATTTCTACTTTGTGCTCTTCCTAGCTACATCACATATAACACATATCTTTATTACCTTAACTAGCAGACCCAAGTCCGTTTAAAACCGGGCTCTAGGCTCTGTTTCTCGCCGCCGCCCGCTACTGCGCGTGCGCGCGCACCCGCCGCTCACGTGCGTGCGCACCTGACGCACACCCACCCGCTCACGCGCCCCTCGACTCCCTGGCCCCGTCCTGTCTCGCTGAGGCTGGGTCCGTGCTGTGCACATGCGCAGTAGCAAAAAGCACGAACCCAGCTACACAGGTACAGCGTGACGCAGGGACACAGGGGTTTTATTATATAGGATTTGAACAAAAATTATTTATGAACTAGCATAACATTTATGCATTTTTTTTGTTTGTATTTGTGTTATTTTCAACATTATTTTCCTTTTTCTTGGCAGGATATTTTTACACCGGAATGTAAATTTAAGGAGTCGGTGTTTGAGAACTACTATGTCATCTATTCCTCGACGCTTTATCGACAGCAGGAATCTGGTCGCCAGTGGTTCCTGGGGCTTAGTAAAGAAGGTCAGATCATGAAAGGCAATCGAGTGAAAAAGACCAAACCATCTTCACATTTTTTACCAAAACCTATAGAAGGTAAGGATTTATATTAAATTAACTGCTAGTCTTCCAATGTCCTCCTCATTAGTAAAATCAACATTGCTACCTAATGCCCAATTGCAGGATTTCTTTTTTTTTATGTTACCATGTGGAAGGGATTAGAAACGCTTGGGGGTTCTTTTTGCTGTCAGTGATTTTACAATACAGAGATTTCGCCTCATTTTCTCTTCTTGTGACCTCTAGGAAGCTTTGTGGCATCAATAGGAAAAAAAAGAAAGAGAATATGAGGCCAATAAAAAACATGTTTGGAATTTTTCGTTGTTCAAGAAATAGTTTTTAGTTGTCTCTGTCACTTGAATAAAGTTGCAGTTTTTGTTCAGATAACGCTTAAATCCGCCCCAAACACTGCAGACTTGGCTCTGAAAAGCCAGAACCAAAAATCATAATTTTAGCACAATTCTGTGGACAAAAAAAAATACAAAAAGCTGCACAGTACAGTATTATAAGTACATCATGCACATATAACTATTTACAACGTACGTAGGAGATAGTGCCGGGTAATTTGGGCATCGAGTGTAGCCACTAGCAGAATATCAGCAGTTCTGCCTCCTATTTTACCTGCACTACCCTAGCTAATTTCTAATCTAGCCTCTACTGTAAACCCTTCATGGGGAAGATCAGGAAGACTGTCAAAATTATTCTGATAGTGATTGCTTTCTTGTTCGACCACTTGTGCAGTATTAGATAAGATTTCAGCAGAAATCTTGTCTAACATTGATCACCCTGCTTCAGCTGGCAGCTTTTTACTGCATGACGGCATACGAAGCATGAGGATCTTTAATTACGTACAGCCACCCATACCACTGCGCACACACTTACACACACACCTGTGACAAGAAAAAAATAAATGTTCAATTAAAACAAGTCATACTTACCTACTACTCGTGGTGATGCCTCTTCTGCCTCATTGGTCCCAGTTTCCATGTGATGTGTTCTTGGCCCACCACCTCCCCTCATGTTTCTGCCCTCTATGATGGTGCTCCTGAGGTAGATGGGTGGCCATGTGAGGACCAAGAAAGCAGAGGCAGCTGAATGTTCATGATGGCAAGGTTATGAGTAATGTTTGTAAGGCTGCATCGGTGCATTTTTCCCAAGGGGTGCAAATTCCACTGGATAACAGTGCGTTATCTATATACTTCCCATTTTTTAAACAAATATGATGTCTTTTCTTAGAAGTTTTGCTTTGGAAGTTCTATCTCTATTTCTTTTGGAATAAAACATATACATTATGCAATATTTGTACACAATTAATTCTATTTTCCCTGCATTTATATTAGTAGATATCCTATTCCTAGGCCATGTAGGAAGTACATTATAGCTAGCTGAGGATGTAAGGAGGAAGGGATTCTGATAGTTGTGTGTTTTAGTTATGAACAACATGTTAATTACCTGCACTTCCCTCAGACAGTGTAGGCATGGATGTCAGAAAATCAGCTCAGCATTCAGTGTAATTGCCCTTTAGAGGTTCCCGGTAGGAAACAGCATGTTATGTAGAAAAGCAAATGCATTCATTGAATTTCCTAATGGCACAACACACTACGCCCCTGCCTCCAACCTGCTTTATGGGAAAAGGAGATAGCAGGGAAGCCCTGGCTGCTTTGTCACAGGGTAATTATTCATCCTGTGTACAATAAATTCTCTTGTAGAAACCATTACACTTTCTCATGTCTGCCCTATCTTTCCAGTGCAGTAAATTCACACTTTTTACTTATTAACTTTCCTGTGATGTATGGATATGTAAACAAGTCTAGCAGAGGTCGGTGCAAGACTCTGCTTTCTGGTTACATCTGTTATTTGGGGGAAAGCACTTTTATTTTAACCTTTTAACAGAGCAGATCACAAGGCAGCCATGCAGAAACGCCTATATTACAATCATATCAGATAATATGCTGGACATTGTAACTTTGCATTCACTGTACACCAGCATGACCTTTGCCTGCTCCTTTCTGCACTGGTTACGTAGACTGTAGATAATGGCTTCAATTCATCAAGCATTACCGCATTCGGTAATGCTGAAAACAGCTGACTTAACGGAGCACTTTAGAAAATGTTAATTCATCAAAGCTGTTACCGAATGAGAAGCTGAAATGACACAGCAATGAGATAAATTACCGACATGTGCTCAACAAATGTTAATTCATCAAGGTTCCCACATTCGCGAACACATTCGGTGTTTATCTCAAGCTCTCCCCTGTCGTTACAGGCTTCGAAAGCCTTCTGTGTGAATGGTTTCATGATTAGCAGGAGCAGGCAGCCAATAGAAACAGCCCCTGTTCTCCTGCAAGTGCCGTTGATAGGTCACACAGGCTTCTCCACACAAGCTTTCAGACCCCCCAGGCACTGTGCAGAGAGAACGGGACAAAAGATATCCCCAGATTCCCTTCGGTGGTGTAACCCTTTCAGGCCCTGTTTGATAATGCAAAGATGCTGGTGGTGAAATCACCAAGCAAGAGCGAGGGATTCTGAAGAGAGATGGGCACCACGCAGTGGGCGACACAGGACAGGTAATGTATAAATGCACAGAAGGTTGGTACATTTATACACTAGAGGGCAACATCGGGGGTTTTGGTGCTCTTTGGGATATTGCTTGCCGCTACCACCATGCACCCAATCGACCATGATGGCCTGACATCTTATGGCCTGTCCGTTCAATCAATACATGCGGCCGCTTTCGGCCTGAAATTGGTTGCCTTGTGGATCGTGCATGGTCTTGGAGGTACCGATTTTCATCCAGTATTATAATAATTATTGAATTGGATGGTAGATCAGCCGCCAAGTTGATGTATGTAGATGTATGGGCGCCTTTACTTATGCGACTTCTGAAATTTAATTGGTTGGACCAAATGTTTTTCAGGTGTTTCATAGCGAAGGGACGGAATACATACGCACACTCACAGCTTTTCAACCTTAACTTGTTCTATCTGTCTGGTATTTCATTCCACGTCAACAGTTTGGTGGAGTGCATGACAGAAAATCCAAATGAAAATCCATTTTAATTCCGGGTTGTAATGTGACAAAACAGGAAAATAGCTGGAGCGGATGAAAACTTGCACAAGACATGGTATCATTCAGCCTAATCAACATGATTGCTTTGAGAATTTGCCTTGTTTAGTTTCCAGTTTATTTGATTTGACTGATGCTTTTAGATTGAAGCCTTGCAGCGATGTGCCTGTAATGTACGAGGATGTCAGTGCCACCGAATGCCGCCGGTTCTCTTTACTGCAATCATCAAAGGTCCGCACCATCCAATTTTCAAGTTTCAAGTTTCTTTATTTATAGCTCTTATAAAAAGACATGATTAAAAGCAAATCTGCATGATGATGACGCACAGGCGTTTCGATACTTCTTTCTCAAATCATTGCAGCATCTGACAATACATTACACACCACACACATCTTATATAGGTCTCAAGTGGACCTGATGGAAGACTTACAATTTGCATATTCATGAGTGAACTCTACCATAGGCTGTAAACACTATCTTTAGATTTTCACAAACAAATTATTAGGCACAATTAAAAACCCAATTTCCAACTTTAATTCACATTTCAAACATTTAAAACCACTCTCCAATGTCTTATTTGCTGTTTTTAGCTCCTCGGGAGAAAAAATTATCATATTGTGGGACACTCAACCAATCACCAGTACGCCTACAACGTCCGCCTAAGACTACGTAAATACGCAATAAAATACGCATGTACGCGTACGTTATAGCCAATCATTATCATGCCTACAACGTCCGCATAAAGACTGTTGACGCGTCGCATGCGTACATATGTACGCGTACAGTCAAGACAAGCGTAAAAACGTCCGCAAAGCGACATTTAACGCGTAAAAAACGCGAGAAAAACGCGCAAAAATGCAAAGGAACACACAGAAAACGTGAAAAAACGCGTAATCAAAACCGTAAAGTTCCAAAAAAACGGCACATTGATTGAAAAATGTCTCCACACATGACAACCATCTCCCAACTAAACCTCCATCTATTCAACTCAAGATACGTTATATAATAAGTTTACAAATATCGTATTCACGATTTAACCCCTTGGGTTCCAAAGTATCAAGTCTTTTTATCCAAAAATACTCCCTTTTTAACAACTCCTTTAGTCTGTCACCTCCCCTCCCGCCGGTTCTCTTTACTTGCATCAGCATATTCAGTTAAGACCTTGAAGATGGCAAAGGCAGTGCAGGGAGTTTCCAGTTTAGTTAGTGTACAGAGCATGCAGCTAGTATAGCTCAAGCATTTCATCCTAACTAGCATCAGTACTCCAAAAATGTTCTATTCACATATGACACAAGACATGACAAATAACATTTATATTGCGCTTTTCTCCTGGCGGACTCTATAGGCAGTAGCAGTGTTAGGGAGTCAAGCCCATGGTCTCCTTATTGAATAGGTGATTGCTTATTGAACAGCAAGAGCAGAGATTTGAAGCCAGGTCATCTGTGTCAGAGGCAGAGCCCGTAAAGGATACCTTAGCGCTTAGGATACATAGTGCGTATGCACAGAGCACTCCTATCCACAGGCATGCGATCAATGATGCGTTGCCAGGCAGCACCTGCGCACTGCTCTCTGACCTGGAAATAGCTGTGGGCGGCCTTTACAAACTAGCAGAGGGGGGCGGAGAAGAAAGGGGGAAGTAGTGGGCATGAGGACTGCCTGCTCCCCCCATTTTTAAAATTTAGGAGTGCTAGGGTATCGTTAAACACTACATTACATTACATTATCCAGCCACATATCTTAAATCTGCCCTCATAGTTCTGTTTCTGTTTTCCATCCTTTGCACTTAATCTCTCCCCAAGTTGAGAAAGGTTTGAAGGCCTTGTTTTTGTGTTGCAAGCATGGAGCTTTTGTAAAACACAAAAGAATCAGAATTTACCAGGAAAGTATAAGTGGGGCTATATGCTGCTTTCTGTGGGATGCTGAGCTCAGTATGATACAGCAAGCACATAATTTGGAGCACTTAAACCTATGTGTTTGAAAGTACAACATTTATAAATAGGACAATTAAGGCAACATGATGTTCTCTCTCTGTTATACCTGACGTAATTATTGAATGAGAATAAAGCAACTGGTCCGTTTGAATGAACCAGGAAAAACAAAGTCATATTAATTATAGGGAAAAAAAAGTTTAAGCAAGCAAGTAGATTGTTGCATAGCATGTTTTCTTTTTAAGTGCAACAAACAAGACCGATAACCTAACAGCAGCTTTCTCCTCCTCACTTCTCCCTAGTGTTTTTGAACTGTATGGATAAAAATGTATATTTTCTTACTTACCGATGAAGTCAACCATCCCTTGATAATCGATTGTCAAAGTCTGATTTTATGTGTGACACCAGCTTAGTTTTTCCCTTTAATATACGAATCTAGACATGTAGGTTGAGCAAAGGGACCAAGAGCCAGGATAAATGTTATAGGCAATAGTGGGCAGCCCTAGCATGTGCCTCTTTCCATGGGGAATGTTGCCAGATTAAATCCAGCAAAATGTGCACATGCTTGCGGATTTGAATAAAGTTATTTTATCTAGGTTAATGCAAACCTGAAGCGAAAAAAAACCATGATATAATGAATTGTATGTATAGTACAGATAATGAATAGAATATTAGTAGCAAAGAAAAGAGTCTCATGGTTTTATTTTCATTTATATATATATATATATATATATATATTTTTTTTTTTTAACATTGCATCATTCTTTCACATTTGCACTTTTAAAATCACACTCTGTCTTTTAAGCTATAAAGCAAAGCAGAGCTAATAACCCTTTGAACTTTCCTGCAGTAAAACCTTATAGAGAACCCAAGGTGACTATTTAAAATCTTAAAGAACACAGAGGCATGTCCCGTGCGCTATGACATCCCTCTGTGTCTTGCTATTGCCACCCCTAGTCCCTCCCGGGGTCTGCCGTGTCCCCCTGTAAAAAGCGATAGGCTATCAACAAGCTCCTTGTCGCTAGCCTTGTATTTACCTCCAGCCGGTCATTCTATCTGGCCTCCCCCGCCTCTGTCCCAGCCGCTGCCCACCTCTGTGAGCTTCCTCCAATCGGAAGCTAAGCCGCACCCAAGGAAGTACCTTCCAGAAGCATGTCATAGCGCACAGGACATACCTCTGTGTTCTCTTAAGATTTTAAATACCCACCTAAGGTTCTCTTTATCTCAAGCAGTACAGCTCATTGTTTCTTGTTTGTTTAAGTGCTTCAGAAAACAACCAAGTTGGGTCGAATAGCTCTTTTTGCATACATAACAATGTATGCAAAAAGAGCATACATTGTATAACTTTTTGCATACATAACAATTGAAGGTTTTTTTTTTAAACTCTTTCTGGAAAACAATACGAGTCTCTTTTCTTTGCTACCAATGTTCAATTTCTTAGCTGTACTACACATACAAGTCATTATCTCATACATTTATTTTCACTTCAGGATTGCTTTAAAAAGTGATCCCCAAATCCCCATTTTTTAATGCAAAATATAAATGACCTCAAGACAGATGCCTTGTATACATCTAATGACAGGCAAACCCCATGTATTTTCTGTTTTTGCATTTTCAATTAAAAAGGTATTAACACAGAAGACTAAAACCTCACCTAACAATTTAGTATTTACATTAAAGCGGACCCAAACTAAACATTTTTTTAAATTCAAAATATTTAGTTGCACCACTCTGACACATACAAAGATAAATAAACACTCCTTCAAGCCTATGAGCATTTCAGTGCATGCTTTTCACCCTTCTCTTTTCATAACTAGGGTTATACAGGTGGCAGCCATTAGCAATTCCTCCTTTGCTGGACACCTTCTACTCCACCAGTTTGCCAGATTCTGTCCCGGCAATATGAAAGGAAGGGAGGGGTTTCTCCAATAAATGTAAAAAAAATTATATTTGTCATCATGCAGCTGAAAAAAAGGCTGCTATTTATTATAATAATTTAGAAAATAGATTTTATTTCTAAAATCTTGTATTTTTAGGTTGGGTCCACTTTAAGAAGAGAAGTAGGCTGAAACTGATATGATTCTAGTATTTCATCGGAATCATATATTGATATGGTTCATAGTATTTCATAGGGATCATAGATATTGCAGCTTGTAAAGAGAATGGATGAAGTGATTGCCTTTCTCTCAAGCCATAGGGGTAAGTGGAGGTGGAAGTTTTATAAAACAAAGACCAATATCCATCTGGCTCCAGTGCTTTCACTACCTTAAAAAACAAGCGACACCCGTGCTAACCTAGAAATAAAAAACATATATAAGTAGATAAATACTACTTCTACTTACATAGCAGATGTATTGTGCTATCCACGTAATGATTCCTGTGAGTTTCATAAAGGAAAAACAGAAAATCCTATTCTAGGCAGTGGCCATCTTGCCACGCTAATGATGACATCATATCCTCCCTGACTCTTGTTTTCCCCCCTCCCTTCTCTTGCCCATTGTGTATTCATTAGCTGCCCTCCGCCCAGAGTCTTCAGACACTCCCACTGAGGTGTATACTAACAACGGCACTGTATTTTTTTTATTTACACATCCAATCACTCAGTCATTTCAGCATTGCTTGTAAACACAAGTAATCAGAGGGTGTTTCTGATAAGCAGCTAGGCAGGGAAATAAATGGAAGAGGAGGAATATATTATAGATAAAAAGAACACCCAGCATTCAACTCTTTGGCACTGCTTGGCACTGGGGCCAGTGCTCCTAAAGTATGTGATAACTACAAACCATAACAGCAGAAAAAGTTTTGCACGTTTTAAATGCAGGATTAGCATCTTTATCACTTAATACACTCAGACTAGTTGCTGTTGAAATTTGATTTTTATGGTGACAATACCGCTTTAAGATTATTGATTGCAAAGAGAGCTTCGTCTAGTGCAGTGATGGCTAACCTTGGCACTCCAGCTGTGTTAAAACTACAAATCCCATCATGCCTCTGCCTCCCCGAGTTATGCTTAGAGCTGTCAGAGTATTGTAATGCCTCATGGAACTTGTAGTTCCACCACAGCTGGAGTGCCAAGGTTAGCCATCACTGGTCTAGTGAAACAGGCATTTAAAAATGCTGCTTCTTCAGGGCTTATCACTGAAAGACCCACTTTATCTAGGAACCATTCTGCTGCTAAATTGCCAAATTCAGTATGTGCTGCATTTAACCTCCCTGGCGCTTAATTTCCCCAGGATTTTTGTACACAAAAGTGATCCAGTTAATTTTCATATCTTTTTTTCTGAAACTTGCCAAAATGTGTCAAGCAAGGGCCTAGTACACAGTGCAGGAGAACATTGATGTGTATGCATGTCAATACTGTTCACAGCATGTTTAATATCAATCAAGGTACTCATGAATCAGTTCAACAATTTTATCAGGATTCGTTATTGGGGTAAGTTTTGAATCACAAACCCTAACAATAGGTGTAACAAGTGGTCTATTTATTTTATTTATTTATTGTATTTATAAAGCGCCAACATAAATACTTTAGTTTATTGGTTAGCAGTCTTTTTTAATGGCTTTGTTTGCACACAGCACCAACAGCAATCCAAAAAAAAAATTAAGAAATGTTAGTCAAATAAAGACTATTGAGTTAATGTAGTCTTAATGCAATGCAATAAAATAAGCCCCACAAACGTATTTCTCTTATTTAACTATGTGAAGCATAGACTGCCACTAGACCAGCATGCAGAAATAGCTGGTGTATCCAGATTGCCTGGTATTTCATTCAAGGGGGATTACCAGTAGGTTATCTGCAAACACAAAAAATTATGACTGGAACCCACGTGGGTAGACATTTTTGTATCCCCATATAGGATTCCATGGATATATTCAGTTCTACCCACCCTGATTATGTTTTATGATTTTTGAACCTGAAGGTGTGCCATCAAAATGAATCTGAGAAACCCCAAACAGGAACAGCAACACTAGTTAAACATTCTTATAGCCTTACCAGGCAAGGTAAACTGAGGCTATCAATTTCATGAACAATTAACACACCTGCTGGTTAACTGGGTCATCTGCGAGAAGCTGTTATTTTTTAATTCCAAATTTTTGCTTCTTGGTTTAGACCAATTAGTTAAATCAAATTTTCTGATTATCATTGACATTTTACCCCTGCTTCTGCTCTCTGGTATTCCCTGGCTGACAACAAAAACATTATAATAAAGTCCTAATCAGTAGGGGGCAATTTAACAGCTGACTTAACCTTGCACTTTCTCACAAATAATGAAGCCAATTACATCTTTGAAACAACATATATTTCTTTAGTGTTCCTGCTCCATTCAAAACAAACCACTCTGCATGTTTCCAGATAAAATTAATTAGGCTAGGTTCACAGTGGTCAGTTGTATAACTCACATGTTGTATGGACTGTGAACTGCAATGGAGACTGGCCATAGAGTTTACTGTGAACAGGCCCATAGAATTGTATGGGCAGTGATTTGACATGCAGACTTATTTTGCAACGCAACTGACCACTGTGAACAGGGCCTTAAAGTTTTTAATTTGTGAGACATACTTCCATAACTTTATTAATCTGGTAATGATGTAAACAAAACTTATATTAACAAGTCTTTTAGAGAGAGCCAACCCATTTATCAATGAGATGCAAATAATTCTGAGTTGATGCAGGATTGTGCACATTTTTCATAGTAATAAGGTGGCTAAGGGGACTTAGTTACACGAGGGTGCTTTGTAAAAGTATTTGGTCACAAAGAGGTTATGGTATGAATAGTGATGCCACAAACTAGACTAGATACCTTGTATAAACAGTCTATCTTGATATATTTTCCTGTTCCATTGACTATAGTAATCCCAGATGTCACCTCCTTGAGAATGGTAGTATTTTACGTCATATAATTGCCATACTCCTACAGTTCAGCTTTAGAAACAAGCTGTTTGTTGTGAATAGTTGTGTCTTGGACGTCATTCCATAAGAGCATGCAGTGATGTCAGTTAATTAGTCTCGGGTGCAGCCACTACAAACTTGGTAAAGTGGTTATTCAATACTTAGACGTTGATACAAGTATCAACTTAGGAGTCTACTGAAATAATGTTTAATGTGACTGCTTTTAATGGAGCTGATATGTCCAAATCATGGTGATAATGGACTCTGCCCCCCCCCCTCACCCCCGCCTCCTTTACTTCAGTAGTTTAGCATTGTAATCAGGAGTACTGAACAAGTTTTTGTCATTGCAAGAGAATGAAGGCTTAACAAAGCCTATATAATAATATATAGTTCTGATAATATTTTTGGCAACTTAGACACCACTAGATTTTGTCATGGTTGTATTTGTTGTCCTAAAATCACTTTTCTAATTAGAATCCCATTTTGTATCTCTAGCTGATTCCAATGCCTCAGGATTCTCACCTTAAAGGGATACTGTAGGGGGGTCGGGGGAAAATGAGCTGAACTTACCCGGGGCTTCTAATGGTCCCTCGCAGACATCCTGTGTTGGCGCAGCCACTCACCGATGCTCCGGCCCCGCCTCCAGTTCACTTCTGGAATTTCTGACTTTAAAGTCAGAAAACCACTGCGCCTGCACGCCCGTGTCCTCGCTCCCGCTGATGTCACCAGGAGTGTACTGCGCAGACACAGACCATGCTGGGCCTTCGCTGTGCGCTCTTGATGACATCAGTGTGATCGAGGACACGGCAACGCAGGCGTAGTGGTTTTCAGACTTTAAAGTCTGAAATTCCAGAAGTGAACCGGAGGCGGGGACAGAGCATCTGTGAGTGGCTGCGCCAACACAGGATGTCTGCGGGGGACCGTTAGAAGCCCCGGGTAAGTTCAACTCATTTTCCCCTGACCCCCCTACAGTATCCCTTTAACAGTTTTCTCTCCTGCTTATAGAGGTTTTCAAAATTCCACCGCTTGTGTGATCTTGCATCTCTCCCCAACTCCTGCCATGTCCAAGATTCTTAGATCATTGTATCCTCACTTTAGTTGGACTCATCCTGACTTTGCATGGTGCTTCTTGCAGCACTTTTCTGTAGCTTCCAAAACACTGAAAATGTTCTTTAATTAAAGGAATACTCGTCATTTAGCCATAAATAAAGAAAGCCCACTTCCACTGTTTCCTGTACATCTGGAACCATATGTTATACAAAAATTTATACAAACATATTAATGCTGAGAATTGCTGAAATGGAAACACTGTCTTCTCCTTTAATTAGGATAACTTCTTTGGCTGGTAGTTTCTCTCATTTAATATCAGTTTTCATTCTTGTGATTCCCAAGTCCAAAATTTATATTTGACTGGCTGCAGTCAGTGACACCCAGGGGCCTCTGCATAAGTGTTTTGGCCTGGATACTTAGGAACTTTATTAAAGCTTTTTCAATCTTCTTCACAGATGATTTGCAGGGTCACTTCAAAGGGCAGATTTCCTTCCATTGGAGGATGCCTTAATTTAATAGCACTCTCTAAAATAGTATGAATGGTTATGGGGAATCTTTTATGTAATGACCTCATTGATTACAATTCCATCAGTGATTGTCTATATTCTTTCTATCCGACATTCTTTTAATTTTAGGTCAAGACAGATTCATCTTGATTAAAGTGAGCTCTTCACAATTCCTGTGGATGATGTCCTTGACCTCCTTTAACTCCAAGTTAGACAATTTGACCACTTCAGCTGGAAGAGCACATGAAGTGGCTCGTGCTGCTACTTGTTGCTGAAAGAAGGCCAATTAAGTGGTTCTTCTTTACTATATTCTATGACCAAAGTTGGATGAGGAAAATCATTTTTAGGTTATTTTTGACAGTTTTTCTAATGAATTTACTTCTAAGGCAGGCTTTATAACTTTTACACAGTATTTAATAACTATTAGACTATATATAGTATTTCTCTTTCAAGATAAGGCCATGTTTCTTCCACAAGACTTGAAGAATACTCCATTTAAGCGAACATTAACTTTACTAATGATTATATAAGGCTCCATTGTTTTTATAAGAAAAACTTTGATGTTTGAGCCATGTCTGTTATACTGGCAGTAAGAAGGCAACACCGCTTTTAGGATGTTGCTCCAAAGCAATACTGAGTCAGCAGAACCTATCCAACTACAATTATTACCAGTGTAAAAGGACATCCGAGGTGAAAATAAACGGATGAGTAAAACAATTGTATCTATCCTCCGTCTCCTAAAAATGACTTTTTTTTTAGATATCCCACAGTTTTATTTTATATTTCAATCTAGTTTTTACGTGTTTACTGTTTCATTGTCTCTACTCAATGACACCTTCATTTAAGTATGCTAGAGCTCAAATCTATGAATTATTGACCTTTGTTATCTCATTCCTGCTCCAGGAAGCCATTTACTGACAGGAAAGTATTTTATGGCTTTAATTACTTATCAATGAGGGGTATGCTATTAGTCTTACCCAGTCAGACCCGGTCCTGATCCGGACAGAAACTATCACTTGCATACCTGATTTTAACTCTTTCAGGCAGAGAAAGAAAAAAAGCAGCACTGCCTAATTATTTGTGTGCTTGGCACTATACATACACATGTCTATCTCATCATGTCACATGTCACCTCGGTTGTGCTTTAAGAGCTGTTTTTGTGTCAAATCATGAAAATTGCTGTTCCCATGATTCAATTTACTCAGTAGGGCTGGGCAAATATAAGCTCCCACTGTCATGTGAGAATGTAATTGGCTGAATGTTATGTTTTTTGTTTATTGCCTTAGGGGGAACTTGTCTCCTGCTCTGTCCAGGTGATAAGACGTTGGTCATCTGAAAATTGTTTCTATAATGTTTTTTTACCTCATTATTTAATAATGCAAAAAATAAGCATTCCACCTTATTTTAACCCCTATTCCCCCTTGCAGACTGACATCGTCAGAATGGCTGAAAAGGCCAGTATGAGGCTTTGCAACCTGAACCATATCAGCCTGCATGGTCCATTGCTTGGAGGAGTGTGCAAGAACAGGGCAGAACCCCCCCGCATACACACACACACATGCACACTCAACAAAGCTACCCTGTCCAGGACAAGGGGCTTATCTCCACTTCATGCTCAGGGAGGTGGGGGTTGCTACTAGCTACTCCCCCAAGAGTGGCGATAGACTCCAGGAAACAGGTGAGTAACTTAATGTGGTATATCCTTTACCCTCCTAGGTGTTTGGAATAAATATAGGCGTACATTAGCACTCCTTATCCATTCCCACAAAAATACAATTTAAAAACACAGAGACACTGTAAAAAATAGTTTATTAAATATTATGCTTCCTGTAAAAATAAAAAAATAAACTATGTCTAACAAGCGGTTTCATTTAATTTAGTCTGCTGGAGTCTTATAAAAGTTTTTCCTGAAGACTCCACTTTGATCATCCACTTTGCCTCATTACTGCTGAAATAGCATCTTTACATTTCCTGCCAGGGCTCCCCATGGGTCTTCCGAGGAGGATTCTTATTGGTCAGAACAGTGTGCCAATTGGAATCTCTCCCTAGCAACATATTTAAATCTCACACCAAGGCATCCTATCAGTCTGTTAAAGTGACCAATATGAATTCCATCCTCAGTAGTCAGTAAGGCGGCCTCACCCCCCCCCCCCCCCCCCCCACACACACACACACACACACACACCTTCATAAAGTACCACAGCTATATTACCTTAGAAATATAATAATAAATACAAATCATTCTTAGTTAATACATCTGGGCTATAATTTAAAAAATGATACTTCAAATAGTATTTTAATCTTCATAAAACATCACAATAATGTACATTCCATTATTATCAGTGTCCATTAAATACAGTATTTTAAACTTTACCTGTTCATTTTTTCACTCACATAAACACATTTCTGTATTTCTGTAGGATGTAGTATATATTCAACACTCCTTCTAGACCTGCTTTGTATCTGAAAACTAGAAATAGGAAAAGAGTATTTTTGTCTGCCGTATGCTTTCACTCTAAGCAAAAAATAAGAGGAGTAATACAATACAATAAAATGCATATGTATCATTACCAGTGTCAAAATATGTAATAAGCTCCTGAACATATAAAATAATAAATAATAATAAGGATGCATTGAGCGTAGTCTTACTTCCTCCCCATGGTGAGGATATTAGTATCTTAAACAGTTAAACAGCATGCCTATTAGTTAAGGTGCCACTTAGGGCTGCACGATTTTAGGGAAAAATTGAAATTGCGATTTTTTACTCGAAATTGTGATTTCGATCTTTTTCACGATTTTTTTTTCAAAACAAGCTTTAGCATTACATTGCGCATGTATGCAGGTGGGGCCTTCTGTGAGGATGCTGGGCTGGGGACAGTTAACAATGTGCAGCGTATTGCGGAGTGCTTGAGTCGGGCAGCGGATCCACTCGAGTCACTGAGTGGCAGAAGCTAGAACTAGCAGTGAATATTTATGATTGTTAATGAGCGGGGCAGCGGGGGACGAGTCCAGTCTAGAGCGGCACACAGCGCCACCAATCACTTGATAGAGATGGTATGACGGCAGTGGTAGGCGGAGCTGTACCCTCTGTACAGCTCCGCCTACCGCCTCCGTCATGCCATCTCTATCTAGCTATTGGTGGCGCTGTGTTCTGGACTGGACTCGCCCTCCCCCTGCTGCCCGGCTCATTAACAGTCATAAATATTCACTTTTAGTCGCAGCTTCTGCCAATCAGTGGCTCCCAAAACCAGTCACTGATCCGGCAATGTGCAGTGTATTGCGGAGTCACGAGTGCTTGAGCCAGGCAGCGGGGGGCAGATCCACTCGAGTCACTGAGTGGCAGAAGCGAGGACTAGCAGCGAATACATATGATAATGAGCGGAGCAGCGGGGGGCGAGTCCAGTCCAGAGCAGCACACAGCGCCACCAATCACTATATAGAGATTGTATGACGGCGGCGATAGGCGGAGCTGTACCCTCTGTACAGCTCCGCCTACCGCCCCATCATGCCATCTCTATCTAGCTATTGTTGGCGCTGTGTGCTGCTCTGGACTGGACTCGCCCCCGCTGCTCCCCAGCTTATTAACAATTATAAATATTCACCGCTAGTCGCGCTGCTTCTGCCAATCAGTGGCTTCCAAAACCGAAGCTACTGATGATCCCGAAATCGTCTGCACGTGAATCGCGGTTTCGGTTTAAAACCGCAAAACCGTGCAGCCCTAGTGCCACTGTTCCGCTTATACAAATTGACAACCATGTGTCCTTTTTGGAACTAGCTACTGGATTCTAGTGTCCAAATCAAACACCTGGAAATAAAGACAAAGGAAGGTTAGTATTCGCTAGGGTTACAGGCTAGAGGTAGGCAGTGGTTTACAAGGGATAGAGTTAGGGGATATGGTTTGGGGAGTTTATGTATGTCAGGTTAAGTATAAAGAAATATGGGGAGGGGGATGAGGCATCAGAATATTAGAGAAGTTACGGATTTAGCTTAAGGAAAGACTTAGTGGAAGGCGTTTATGTTAGGGGGAAATTAGGTATAAGTGAGAGGAGGACATCATTTAGGCACAGTGAATAAGGAAAAGTAGTGAAAACCCCAACAAAAGTACAGCCACAAAGCCTGAATATAAAGCTTTAGTAACAACATCCCCATGGAGTGCTGAGGCAGGATTACTGTTAATTCACATTTACTTACAGCGTATCTAAGCTGTAAACGGTTTTGAAGGAGAACCAAAAATGAGTTTCTGGGTTCTTTTAAAAATCATTTGTCCTTCAACCAGCTAATGGCTTTTTGTCAGGTGTCTGATATTCTGTAAGGATTAGTGGTAGCCAAGATTTATATCTCCCAGAGTAAAATGTTGCTTATTTTTTTATATTCAGCGTATTCAGAAAGCATATACTGTACTGTGACAGCCTTGAAACTGGGTTATAGAAATGTGAGAAAAAAAACAAATTGATGCTTAAACATAGGATTCTCCATAAATATGTGCATGTGCCAAAGTAGGACAAAAAGTAGCTATTGTTACTTGGATCAATACCACAACTGGTGTAATTTAACCAATTATTGTAAATCTAAAATTGGGCTCGATGCAGTTCACTTTTTTCCCAGGTGATATTTCACATTTTATCAATAAAATACCCTTTAAGCCACCAGCAAAGAAGAAATTACTCAGAATAATTTGACAGTAAGTTTTCACCTATTTTTTGGTACTTTTTCAGTTGCAGAGGATGAAAATGGTCTCCATGAGTTGGATCTAGCTCAATGTATTTTCTTTTGCTAACCATTTAGTGTTCAAAATGTTATATGTAACTATATATAGATAAGGATTCTGGTTAAAAAATAAAATTGTGCTACTTATTGTATATGTAAATTGCTAAGCCCCACCTTCTTTGTATCATATTTCCTGGCTAAGTGTTGAAATGAAATTCCATTTTTATTGAGAAAATAACCTGTGCCTTTAGTTCAGGTCTGTATGTTGCTAGAATAAATAACACATATTATTTAAAATGTCTTACCTTGTACAAAAAAATAGATTATGGGGGAGCTTAGTTTTAAATGCTTTATTGACCAAATGTTAAAGGACACCTGAAGTGAGAGGGATACGGGGGCTGCCATACTTATTTACTTTTAAACAATGCAAATTGCCTGCCTGCCCTGCTCATCATCTGCCTCTAATACTTTTAGCCATAGACCTTGAACAAGCATGCAGATCACATGTATCTGACTAAAGTTTGACTGCATTTGCTGCATGCATGTTTCAGGTGTATGATTCAGACACTGTTGATCCTTGAAAGATCACCAGGAGCCCAGGCAACTGGTATTGTTTGAGGGGAAATAAATATGGTATTATTATTATTTATTGTATTTATAAAGCGCCAACATATTACGCAGCGCTGGACATTAGTTTAGGTTACAGACAATATTTAGGGGCAACATACAGCAATATGACAATACAGAAATACAAGAAAGACCAGATCATGCAGCACAGTATGAGTACAAGGTAATGCTTAGTCAGTCACTGGAGGGGAGCATGGAGATTAAGCAAGTTAGGTTCACTCAGATGCATAGCATGGGTTTACAGTAATGGAGGTACATGATCAGGTAGGACACAAAAGGAGGAGGACCCTGCCCAAAGGCTTACAATCTAGAGGGAGAGGTAGGGACGCGAGAGGTAGGAGACCAGAGTTCAGCTGTGGGTTTAGAGCACTTGTGAGGGGTAGTAGGCCAGAGTGAAAAGGTGAGTTTTGAGGGCCTTCTTGAAGGTGTTGAAGGAGGGGGCTGCCCTAATGGGTGGAGGTAGGGAGTTCCATAGTGTTGGATCGGCTCTTGAGAAGTCCTGGAGGCGTGCATGGG
The DNA here is from genome assembly GCF_040937935.1 of Hyperolius riggenbachi. Taxonomy (NCBI): domain Eukaryota; kingdom Metazoa; phylum Chordata; class Amphibia; order Anura; family Hyperoliidae; genus Hyperolius; species Hyperolius riggenbachi. Next base: position 195,677,545 of record NC_090649.1, read on the forward strand.
ACTGGGTCAGGCGAAGTTCATTGGAGGAGCGGAGTGAGCGACTTGGTGTGTATCTCTGAGTAAGATCTGAAATGTAGGTTGGACAGGTTTTGTGGATGGATTTGCAGGTCAGACACAATATCTTGAATCTGATTCTAGACTAGATAGGAAGCCAGTGGAGGGATTCACGGAGGGGAGCCGCACTGGTGAAGTGATGGGAGGAGTGGATAATTCTGGCTGCTGCATTCATGATGGACTGCAGTGGGGCTATTCGGGTCATAGGGAGACCAGACAGAAGGGCATTGCAGTAGTCAAGGCGGGAAATTATGAGGGCATGGATGAGGAGTTTGGTGGTGGCAGAGGTCAGGAAAGGGTGAATCTTACAGATGTTACGAAGGTGGAAGGTTGCAGGACTTTGTGAGGTTTTGAATGTGGGGAGTGAAGGAGAGTGCGGAGTCCAGGGTGACACCCAGACAGCGGGCTTGAGAGGTAACCTCCATAGCCATAACCTCCATACCTCCATATGGTAGCTTCCATATCTTTCTCACTTCAGGTATCCTTTAAAACATTTTCACTTTGACTATGAGTACACAAACACTTCAAAGACAAAGGTAAGTAAACAGTAGTTCCTGTAGTGACATGGCAGTGAAGCTGCATCTCTTAAAGAGAAACTCCAATCTAGAATTGAACTTTATCTCAATCAGTAGCTGATACCTTCTTTTACATGAGAAATATAATGATTTTCACAAACAGACCACCAGGGGGCGCTGTATGACTGATTTTGTGCTGAAACCCCTCCCACAAGAAGCTCTGAGTACCACGGTACTCTGGGCAAACTGCCACAATGTAACAATGTTCACAGACAGGAATTAGCTGTTTACAGCTGTCTCTAACAGCCAAAACAGCTAGGAGCAGCTACATAACCTGCCCACAGTAAAAATGTCACCATGTAATAAATGTCAGAATGTATATTGGGGAGAGGAAAGATTTTACAATGAGCAAACACTGACTAAATCATTTATACATAAATAAAAAATGAAGCACTTTTTTTACTACATTATTTTCACTGGAGTTCCTCTTTAAGTAGTTCCACTGGAAGGTAGATTTCACAATTCCTAATGATGAAGGTTCTAGCTACAAGACTACTCACGTATCCTGCTGCCACTTTCATTATAGGGCTTAAAGGGAACCTAAACTAAGGAGGATGTGGATTTTTCCTTTTAAAATAATACCAGTTGCCTGACTCTCCTACTGGTCCTGTGTCTCTAATACTTTTAGCCACAGCCCCTCAACAAGCATGCAGATAAGGTGCTCTGACTGAAGTCAGACTGGATTAGCTGCATGGTTGTTTCAGGTGTGTGATTCATCCACTACTGCAGCCAAAGAGATCAGCAGGACTGCCAGGCAACTGGTATTGTTTAACAGGAAACATCCACATCCCTCTCAGTTAAGGATCCGTTTAATGAGCTAAAACCAGAGCTGGGCAAACTCACCTGATCTGCTGCATTTCCCTCCAATACATTCTGCTTAACAGACAGTACTGGCTGCATAATGGACAGTTTAGTTGTAAACAGCCAGTATGCAGCCTCCATGGTTTAAAGAACAAGCGACACCCATGCTAACCTAGAAATAAAAAATACATATATAAGTAGATAAATACTACTTCTACTTACAGTACATAACAGATGTATTGTGCTATCCACGTAATGATTCCTGTGAATTTTATAAAGGAAAAGCAGAAAATCCTATTCTAGGCAGTGGCCATCTTGCCAAGCTAATGCTGACATCATATCCTCCCTGACTCTTGTTTCCTCCCCTCCCTTCTCTTGTTTATTGTGTATTCAGTAGCTGCCCTCCTCGCAGAATTTCAGACACTCCCACTGAGGTGTATACTAACAACTGCACTGTATTTTTTTTTTATTTACATATCCAATCACTGAGTCACCTCAGCCCTGCTTGTAAACACAAGTAATCAGAGAGTGTTGCTGATAAGCAGCTAGGCAGGGAAATAAATGGAAGAGAAGGAATATATTATAGATAAAAATAACTCCCAGCATTCAACTGTTTGGCACTAGGGCCAGTGCTCCTAAAGTATGTGATAACTACAAACCATAACTGCAGAAAAAGTTTTGCAAGTTTTGAATGCAGGATTAGCATCTTTATCACTTAATACACTCAGACCAGTTGCTGTTGAAATTTGATTTTTATGGTGACAATACCGCTTTAATAGGGAAATGCAATGAAGGAGAACTTTGCAGATCAGTTAAATTGGTAAATTTCCCTTTGATCGGAATCATCAGATCAGTAGGTAGGTAGATAGATAGATAGATAGATAGATAGATAGATAGATAGATAGATAGATAGATAGGTAGGTAGGTTGATAGATAGATAGATAGATAGATGGATGGAATTCCTGTTATACAGTGAGTAAGCATATCATTACAGTAAATATTGTATCGCTAATACTTTTTATCTATCAGATGAAAGCAAAGCACATAAATGCTAATAGAACCAATGAAGTCTGACCCTTCACTCTACAGGAACTAATTGCGTTCATTTGTTTTTCAGTGTGCATGTACAGAGAGCCATCACTGCATGAAATTGGAGAGAAGCAAGGACGTTCAAGAAAAAGTTCAGGGACACCAACCATGAATGGTGGAAAAGTTGTTAATCAAGAGTCAACATAGCTAAGATCCTGCCCTGTCCTGACAGTGAACCCACTTGAGAGTCAGAAACGATACACATAAACTGACATGACAGGTTCTGCTGACTACGTTTTTGAACTGTTTTTTCTTCTTTGGATAGAACAAAGAAATGGAAATTAAATTGCCTGTGCAATGTTTTCAACCAACCAAGAAAAAATGAAGAAAATATGTTGAATCTGGACTCCATTATTATTTTATGCAAAGTTTGCTGTGTGATCAAACAAGTTCCCATCATTGCATAAAAAAAATATACAATAAAGATGTTACCTTTAAAATGACAACAGTTCTGGAGAAATAAATCTCAACCCAGAAATCAGTGAAGACCACTAATTGAATCTAGGCTGAGAGGGCCCACCATTGCAATGTTCCTCTGTTTTAGATTTGTGTCTATCTATAAAGCGCATCTGCTTTATTTGGACAAATAGCATCACATTTAGTAAGTTCAGGCAAACAATTGATTCATGTATTTATAAATTAAGACAGTCTGCAGAATTCACAGACATTACAGAGAAACAGCTCTTTATAAACCAAAGAATGAAATGTAACTTATGTTGGAGTCTTATCATGGATGATATCTATAAGTTAAAAACATATTTTTTAGAAATTGCTTAAAGGGTTTTTCACCTTAAACCTTATAATTTTATCATGGGTGGACTTGGTTGGGCTGAATTACTCACAGGCTTCTAACATTATTCTAGAACGGGAATGTCGAACTCCAGTCCTCAAGAGCCGAGATCCTCAAACATTTTTTGCACAGCTCAAATTGATTGATGGGACTGAGTCAGGAAAGGTGTGGTTCATCAAGTACAACACCTCTCCATCTCTCAGTCCATCCTAAACACTAGCTTAGATATGGCCCTCGAACACTGGGGCTCGACACGTGCTATAGAACTATATTACTTGCCGTTAAGGAAGATATGAAGTTCCTTGTCTGTTTGTTCAAATGGAATAATCTACACATCACTAGTCACAAATAATTTGCTTTGGTTGGGACTAATCTGTAGTGAAGAAAAATGAGTAGAGTTAAACATCCTCTCTGTGAACTTGTAAGCAGTGCTTACCCCATGATCTGTTAAATGAGTCCATGGGACACGTTCCAGCTTACGTTCCTTTTGTACTTGCATGTGAAAAGGTTAATCTCCCATGCAGTACAGGGTGCTACCATTGACCATTTAATAATGAAGGAACTGGTGGTTTGTAAAGTCATATGGAATTAACATTACACCTGACATAATGTTAGCCTTGGCAGAACAAGGAAACTCATGCCTTTGTTTAGTGGGTGTATGAAATCAAACTTTTCGCAGTGGAGAAACTACAATAGTGAATTCATAAGGAGTGTTTTCAACTTCCTTGAGGCCCCTTCCATATTTGAAATCTCCATTGTGGTGCAATTGTTATGCGATAGCACCACAACGGTCTTGAAATGTCACACTGCACAATAACACTGCAGTACGACAATACAGTGATGCATTCCAATGAAAGTATGCATCACTTCTGGGTAAAAAGCGGATGATGCACAGATACACTTGACCCACTGCAGCATGCCGCACCATATTCAATGTCATAGCCCCATAGGGCTATCATTGCTTTTGCCACCTGATGCAGCATTTTAGTGTTATGCAACAGACCTCTTGAAATGTTCAAGTGCTCAAAAAGTTCAAATGTTGAATAAAAATTAATTTAAGTCCAATTTTATATACCTCAAATAATACACTAAAAATTAGCTATAAAAAATGCCATCAATGTTATCCCTTCTCAGGTAGATATATGATATATTCTATAAATGAGGCAAACAGCTATGAGTGAATTTACATGTTTTGCTTAACATAATTAATTACCACTCCATATTCTGTACAGAATCATATATCCACACCTAGAAAACTTTTTGTCACCTAAAACAATCAATTCTGATAGTTTAATGCTAGGTACATATGATACAATTTTCTGGCAGATTTACCTGCCAGATCGATTTTTTTCAACATGTCCGATCTGAATTTCGATTGATTTTCCAATCGATTTCCGTTCACTTTTATGGAAATCGATCAGAAAATTGATCGTAATTCAGATCGGACATGTTGGAAAAAAATCAATCTGGCAGGTAAATCTGCCAGAAAATTGCATGGTGTGTACCTAGAATTAGATGCCAGTTTAGTCATGATCACTGTACAGACACATTGGTCACCTCCCTTAAGCATAATGTTGTATCCTGTGGACAGGAGAACATCGGAAGACAATTGCTGTTGGTGTTGAGTGTGAGCAATTTAACTCATAGGATGCATAGTATGCCTCTTTACTAGATTAACATTTGCACTACAGCAGTACTTCAATTGCCATCACTCTTGCTGTAGACTAACTTGTCTTATTATATTATCTCTGTGTAGTAGAAGTCTGTAACAGTGAGATCCCTTAGTACTGCTCTGCTTATGGCAGGTGATCAGATCTGGAAATTTAAGTATATGTTCAGCTTTAAAGAAATGTAAGATGCCAGCGGGTAATTCAGCCACTATCTGCCCCAAAACAAAATATATTTTTGCATAACAATTTTTGTGTCACAATTACAATTTTACCCTGGAATCTGATGCCTCTAGGTAGTAATGCAACTTTTGATATGTCTTTGTCATGATGTAAGGATAAGGTTAATCAGTTTCAGCACTACTTGCAGATAAATACTGATAATTCAGTATGGCTATTCCAGTGCAGTAGTGCTCCAAATGCTGCTATGTGTTCATGTAGTACATTAGTCCTACAAACAAATGTAGTGAACAGAGGGAGAGGAGTGTCAAGAGGCAGGGTTGATATTTTCAGCCCTATACCCTTTCTGGGCACATATTTATAAACAAACGTCTATGAAACAAATAAAAAGCATCTTGATGTATGCAAACCACAAACAACTAGAGATCATCTTTCATCAGATTGATTTCTATCTTTGCTTAAAGGACACCTGAAGTGAAGGGGAGGAGGTCTCCTTATTCATTTCTTTTTAAACAATACAAATTGTCTGGCTGTCCTGCTGATCCTCTGTCTCTCTTATGCTTTTAGCAATAAACCCTGAACAAGCACGCAGATCGGATGGTTGACTGAAGTTTGACTGGTTTTGCTGCATGCTTGTTTCAGGTGTATGATTCAGACACTACTGATGCATAAAAGATCAACAGGACACCAGGCAACTGATATTGTTTAAAATGCAACAAATATGTCAGCCTCCATATCTCTCTCACTTCAGATGTCCTTTAATAAATATGTGCCCAAGTGTATAAACTAACAAACTGTATATGTTATTTAAATAACAACTTACCATTTTATTTTTTTATTCAAGAACTTTTTGAATTGCATTGTAACATATTTTTTTCTTGTTTGGTTAATCAAAGATGCAAAATTGACAACCTTTTAATCTTAATTTTTTTTTGTCAGAAGAACAGCCCTAATATTATTAGTTTCATATGACTGTGAATTCAGTCCACAACCCATTACCCTTAGGATGAGTTTACATAACATAGCATGACCTTACTCACAGATTGAATGCATGTAATAGTGTTAACAGACTGTGGTAAATGTTAGTATGTGTCCAAGGTGAGCATATTCCATCATAAAATGAGCACAACGATTATATATATATATATATATATATATATATATATATATATATATATATATATATATATATATATATATATATATATATATATATATATATATATATATGAAAAAGGGCTGGTAGCTGTACTTTTGATTTTATAAAGAGGTTATAAAGAACAAAGAATGCTAAGTTTTGTATTTACCAGAATACGGTACAACCTCTTTATAGTAATCTCCAAGGTACCAGAAAAAGTAGTTTCCTGTATCAGACGTTTACTATATCAGAATTGGTCATATATTGTATATTTATACAGATGCATTTACTGGGACATGAGGCCTGAGTTTACTATATCCAGAGGTTTACTATATTAAGAGTTTACTATAAAAAGATTCTACTGTACCAGGACATTGATTAAAGTACAGTGAACATTAGCAATCAATCATAAATAATATTTTACAGCCATGATAAATTGAATACAGTAAAACATCCTGAAAATTGAAGTGTTGTTGTTGTTGTTGTTGCCTGGTATCCCCATTGGGAGTATTTGACAGCAGAAAGTTCAAAGAATTTTCACCACCAACAGTTGCCAACAGAATAAAATCCCAACTGGGAGTTTACTCCCATTTTATGTTTTTATAACAGCTGTAATTTTCATGAGAAGAACATGACAAGAAATTCCCCCTCACCCAGCTGATAGGACTTCTGAAACTCCACCGTAATATCCCAAAATACCCCCAAAAAAGTTCTACTTGGAGTTCTTGGAGTTACATTAGAAAGTACAACTCCAGTCTAAATTTTTTGATATTTACTTTTTAAATTAGTTAAAGATGTATTAGAACTTCTGATACCAATTTTTGTAATGCTGTCTGTGCATTCACCTGAATGACTTCCCCTCATTTCCTGACTGTGACACCAAGTGTAGTTTAAATCTACGGTGTCACAACGGAAGAAAGGAAGTGACAGTAGTAAATATTAAAATGGTCCTATTTCCTGTTTGTACACTGATGTAAATAAAAACACAAAAAGATTGTAACCCTTTTCCACTTATTTAAAATAAAAGTTTTAAGTGTAGCTGGGCTTTAAACTTTGCTATAATCTGTGGAAACTGGCAATATTTGTACCTATTTATGGCTTGTTCCTAGGCCCCACTCATTTAGCCATCCAGGGCAGACAGTTTTGAGAGATGCACTAGAAAGCTGAAATCTGATTGCTTGCCATGGATTACTGCACTTGACTGCCTTATCACACTTAGCCAATCTGGTGTGACTTCTTCACATTAAGACGCATGCCTATGACTAAAAATAAAAACAAAAATGTGTAAATAGTTCAGGAATGCTGCATTGAAGGGCTTCCATTTGCAGATTAGCTTTTTATTTAGATACAAATCAAAATAGACATTATATGGCTATTTTTCTGTTAACAAAAAGAATTAAAGATATACAATTATTGTGTTTGAATGCCAATGATTATAGCTAGAGGGGTGCATGCATCCTGCTTGTTCTGTTTTGACTTGCACTTGCACATTTTATTTGCTAGAATGGGTTCAGTATAGAGTGAAGGGCAGGAAGCGTTTTTGTAAGGGTTGAAGGGGTAGGGCATTTTTTTAATGTTTTGACCACATTTTAGCTTGTTAAATAAAAAATACATTTACTGGATCTGTGGCAAATGACTATGTTGGTGCACTGCATTATTTAACATTTCTACTTGCTTTGTAATTTCCTTGCAGCAATTCTCTAGATTCTTATCACTGTGCATAATACAACTCCTGAGTCACAGAGAACAGATGTCAACCTGTTATAGCCACAGTGTAGGAAGCCGCTGCGTTGGCTGGCAGCTCCTGCAGTTAATCTGCTGGGTCCTTTTTCCTCCTTTTTTTTTCTTTGTTCTTTGCCTTTGGCTGAAAGCTCATGCTAGTACATATAAGCACAACATACATTTTCGTGTTACCTGAATGGCTTGTCACTTTCATCCTCATTGTGCAAGCTGGAGTTTTCCTCACATGCTGCCAAGAAACTTTTTTAACTTTTAATATTTTTTAAACCTAAATAGTAATCTTACTTGGTCAAGACACAAATTTGGCCCTAAAACATATATATTTCAAATAATCTGATTAGTTCCCCGCTGGATTTAAGGAGCAATGCTTACATGCATTAAGTAAGGGCCCATCAGCACACAAATGTCTACACAATTAGTATTTATGATATTCAAGAGCACCACAGGTGCATTTAAATAAATTATAATATTGTCCAAAGGTTATTTTTTTCAGTAATTCAATTACACACAAAGTATTAAAGTTTATGTGTTTTTTTTTGGTTTTTTTATTATAGCCCACAGTTAATTAAAAACCCAAAATTCAATGGCCCTTATTCAATAAACTTTTTCTCCTAGGAAATAATTATTCATCTTCTGTTTAAAATAACATTTCCGTACTTTGCAATTAAAAAATTACCAAAAAGTACTATTAAAATGATTCTAAGTGCATTGTTTTGTTTGCTCGTGGCTTAAAAGCCATTTTATTGATGAGTGAAAATTTCATCTAGGAGAAAAGGTAACTTTAATATGGGTCAGGGTATCCCAGAAAATTATAACATGGTGAAAAAGTTCAAAACTTAATGGGCCCGATCCAATTCACTCTTTCTCCTAAGTTTTCTCCTAGGAGATAATTTTTCATCCTCTGTATAAAATATTTTTTCAGTACCAAAAAGTAAGTGGAGATGTACTGAAATAAGAGTATTTTATTGATCGTTGGTGGCTTAAAATGCACTTTATTGATAAGATGTAAACATATAATCTAGGAGAAGACTGAGGGCCTGTTTCCACTTACCGCAACAAAACTGCAGAGTTTTTCTGCAGGCAAATTGCACGGGGAAACTCTGCCATAGGGTTCAATATCGCCGCCGGCCGACTCGCTTAAGCTAGCGATTCGGCCGGCATCTCCATCCGAAATGGTGCGGGAGGCTGCGATTTCAGCTGATGGGATTCGTGTGCGTTCCCGCAGACATGGAAGTGCCGTCGCGCGTCTTGCAGACGCGTGCGGCTCAAATGGAACAGGAGAAAAAGTGAATTGGTTTGGGCCCATGGACCCATATGCAGTTAACGTTTTCTCATGGGTGATATTTTCACACCTTGTCAATAAAATAACTTTTAAACCATCAGAAAATAAGAAAACTCAAAACATTATTTAAATAGCACTTTTTCTCCAACTTGTTGGTACTTTTTCTATTGCCAAGTGCTGAAAAGTTATTTTAAAGAGAAGTTGAAAAAAAATATCTCTGTGGAAAATTCAGGAGAAAACGATAATTACATACGGGTCATGGATTCTTTTTTAATTCACTTTATACTTTATAAATAAAATGACTTTTAAGTTAGAAGCATGCAAGAACATACTTTTGAAATACTTTTTCCTACTTTTGGTACTTTTGTGCTGCAATTCACTTTTCTCTGTGATATTTTCACACCTTGGCCCATATGTAATTAACTTTTTCTCCTAGGAGATAATTTCAGTTTCTCTTTAAAGTAACTTTTCAGCACTTTGAAATTTAAAAAGCACCAAAAAGTAGGTTAAATGGACTGTTAAAGTTAGTATTAATATTTTCTAGTTTGCTGGTGGTTTCAAAGGCATTTTAAAGGACAACTGAAGCGAGAGGGATAGGGAGGCTGCCATATTTATTTCCTTTCAAACAATACCAGTTGCCTGGCTGTCCTGGTGATCCTCTACCTCTAATACTTTTAGCCATAGCCCCTGAACAAGCATGCAGCATATCAGGTGTTTCTGACATTATTGTCAGATCTGACAAGATTAGCTGGATGCTTGTTTCTGGTTTTATACAGGCACTACTGCATCCAAATAGACCAGCAGTGCTGCCAGGCAACTGGCATTGTTTAAAAGGAAACAAATATGGCAGCCTCCATATTCTCCTCACTTTAGTTGTCCTTTAACCACTTGAGGACCACGGTGTTAAACTCCCCTAATGATCAGGCCATTTTTACAGATATAGACCACTGCAGCTTTAAGGCCTCGCTGCAGGGCCGTCCAACTCAGCACACAAGTGATCCCCCCCCCCTTTTCTCCCCACCAACAGAGCTTTCTCTTGGTGTGGTCAGAATGCCCCCAGGTGTGTTTATTTATTTTTTATAAATATTTATTGTATTTATTTTTTATTAAATTTTAATGATTTTATTATCCCTCCCTCCCTCACCCTGTCTGCCTATCACAGAGATCAGCTGTGATAAGCTTCAGCCTATCACCGTGGATCGCTTCTGTGTCCCTCCAGTACAGGGCTGCCTTAGATCGCAGCACTGTACAGACTTATTAGATGGCGATTTCGCCATCTAACAGTCTCCGTGTGGCGATCGGCGCTGGGAGGCTGAAGGTGGAGCGGAGCTCCGTCATCAAAGCAAGGATGCGCGCTCCCCTGCAATCCCCATTCCAGGCCATTCACGCCAATTAGGGTGGAGTGGTCCTGGAGCTGCTGCCGCGTTCACGACAGTTGGCGTGGAGCGGTCGGCAAGTAGTTAAAGTGTGAAACTATCACCCAGGAGAAAATGCCCTTTAGGCCACCAGCAAGTAAGAAAATACTCAAAATAATTTTGATAGTACAGTACTTTGTAACCGACTTTTTTGGTTCTTTTCAAACTGCAAAGTGCTGAAAAGTTATTTTAAAGTGAAGATGAGACATTATCTCCTACAAAAAAAATCTTAGGAGAAAAATAATAATAAGAATAAGGCCCAGGGTGTCTCATTTCACTTAGCTAATTATCCCAAACACCTGTAAAGGTTTCCTGACCCTTTAAATGGTCTTTCAGTCTGATTCAGTAGGTCACACAATAATGGAGAAGACTTCTGACTTGACAGTGTGAGGTCTAGTGGAACTCCAACCTTCCCTCAGTCTCAATACCCCAATCTCCTCTACAGTCTTCACTCTATGTTGTGTGTCCCCACTTAGCTGAGGGATGACTGAACAATGTCGTTCCACCACTTGGTTATACCCTGGTCTTTTGTGCGCAAGGTATTGAGACTAAGCCTGGGAAAAAAAGTACCACCAGAACCAAACTAGGCAGATACAGTCAGAAAGGTATAAGTAGTCTGAGTCACTATCATGGGTGAGAAATCATTTACAGGGGCAAACTTATATAGGAAGAGATCGATGAGAGGAACCCCAAATCCCAGCAGCCATTGGCTGCTTCAGTAACACTGCAGACTATAGGGGGCTGCAGCACATGAGTGGGTCTGAGGGCACAAGAAGAGAAAAGAGCTGTGCGCTCCCAACTAAAGGAACTACTTGTGCACAGTCTACATAAGTGCCGCATGGGGTCGGAGCGGATGTTGGCTGCACAAGCAGTTTCTCAAAAAGACCAGATCAACCAGGGGAATAAGTGGCAGGTAAGTTCATGACAGACAGATGTCCAGACCACAGACACCTTCTACAAGCAGTGTAAGCCTTAAAAAGGCCATTACTGAAAAAAGACTGGCTGTTCACAGAGCGCTGTATCCATGCATATTAATGGAAAGCTGAGTGGAAAGAAAAGAAGCACCAGAAAAAAAGTGCATAAGCAACAATGATAACTGCAGCCTTAAGAGGATTGTGATGCATAAGCCACTCAAGAATTTGGGGGAGATTCACAAGGAGTGAACTGCAGGTGGAGTCAGTGCCTCAAGGGCCCTCACATACAGTCATGGGGACTTTATATACTGTCACATTTCTTGTCAAGCAGCTCCTGAACCAGAGACAAATGTCAGAAACATCTTACCTGGGTTGAGGATAAAATAGACTCAGTGGTCCAAAGTGCTCTTTTCGGTTGAATGTACATTTTGCAATTCATTTGGAAGACAAAGTCATAGAGTTTGGAGGAGGAGTGAAGAGGCACTCAATCCAAGTTACTTAAGGTCCACTGTGAAGTTTCCAGTCAGTGATGGTTTGGCGGGCCGTGTCATGTGCTGGTGTTGTTTTATAAAGTCTAAAATTCCTTAGTAGATGGCTTGGATAACCTTGGGAGCATTTCATGCTTCCCTCTGCTGACAAGTTTTAAAGAGACTCTGTAACAACAAAAAGATCCCCTGGGGGGTACTCACCTCGAGTGGGGGAAGCCTCCGGATCCTAATGAGGCTTCCCACGCCGTCCTCTGTCCCACGGGGGTCTCGCCGCAGCCCTCCGAACAGCCGGCGACTGTGCCGACTGTCAGTTCAATATTTACCTTTGCTGGCTCCAGCGGGGGCGCTGTGGCGACTTTCGGCACGGAAATAGACGGAAATACCCGATCTCCGTCGGGTCCGCTCTACTGCGCAGGCGCCGGAAACTTGCACCTGCGCAGTAGAGCAGACCCGACGGCGATCGGGTATTTCCGCCTACTTCGGCGCCGACAGCCATCAGAGCGCCTGCGCAGGAGCCAGGAAGGTAAATATTGCGTCACGGCTGTACGGAGGGCTACAGCGAGACCCCCGAGGGACGCAGGACGGCGTGGGAAGCCTCATTAGGATCCTGAGGCTTCCCTGACCCGAGGTGAGTACCACCCAGGGGCCGTTTTGTCGTTACAGTTCCTCTTTAAGGTAGCCACACATGATAAAATCAGATTTCCTGAAAATCAAAATACTTTTTTTTTCTTCAATATACAGTAAATCGATCATGAGTGGTGGATTTTTCTGATCAATTTTTATGAAAATTGAATGGTGTTGAGTAGATTGTCAATTTCTTAATATATACACACAAGCATTTTCTCAGAACTTTCACATTTTTTTTTAATAATTGGAGAAAAATTTAACTAACTTGGTCAGATTTTTCAAATGTTACAATCAATCAGAAAAATTGATTGTAATCCTTGTATTGAAAACTAATTAAAACAATTAGTGTGTGGCCACCTTAATAAAGATGTTGATTTCATTTTCCAACAAGACTTGGCACCTGTCCATACTGCTTAAAATACCAGTACCTTGTTTAACCTTTTAGCAGCTACATAAAGTTAAACTATATGTGCGTTGCTGGGCCACATTTTTCCTGCCGCTGGGGAAGTGTGTCTTCTTTAGCCTGGCAGGCTATGCAGAATGGATGGCAGAAAGTTGTCATAGTTACCTGTCTGGGCTGCTGGGTCAGCTTCTCCTCCCCTCCACCTGTGGCGCTGCAATGCTAAAATAGATCTCATGATATGACATGTAATCCGGGCTCAGAGCATGGTGTCAGCTTTACAGCTCCAGTCGGTGGTGGAAGAGGGGTGATGGATGATACTCTTTCATCGCCCATGTTCCACCACCGATTGGAAGACAGAAGACGATGTTGTCATTGTAGCGCCACAGGTGGAGGAGAGGAGCTTCCTAGACAGGTAACTATGTCAGCTCCCTACTGCCTGCTCTACATGTCTGCATTAGGCAGCCGATTTTCTCTGTCTGAGCTTGCCCTGCCACAAGTTGTCTAAAACCCCATTAAAGAATCAATTATCAAGAAGATGAGAAACACCAGACCCAAAAATGCTCATGAGCTGAACGCTGCTATCAAAGCATCTTCGGCTTCCATAACACCTCAGCAGTGCCATAAGCTGATGGCCTCCATGCCACGACGCATTTAACCAGTAATAACAAACATTTCAGTATGCCAACATGTTTGTATCATTTTTTATTGGTCTTATGTAATATTTTAATTTTCTGAGGTACTGAATTTGGGGGTTTCATTACCTGTAGGTCAGCAAAATGAAAAGAAATAAACACTTGTGTGCTATGAATGTATATAATATACGAGTTTCACTTTATGAATTGAATCACTGAAACAAATTCACTTTTTGATTATATTCTAATTTATTGAGAAGTAACTGTACTTCCAGTCTGGTGCACTATGTCCTAACGTCTCAAAACATGGCTTGCATCTCAAAACATGGTATACGTACCCCGGGGGTATTTTAGGTCAGGCTCAGGGGGTACTTGAACTGGCCGTAGTCAAATTCATCTAATGATATCCAGTGCGGGAGTGCTTTAGTAAAGCAGGCAATATTATAATTTTTTGGGTATTTCCTTTAAATCTTGAGAAATGTCTTTAAAGTGGACCCAGATTAAAAATACAAGATTTCAGAAATAAAATGTATTTTCTAAATTATAATAATAAATATCAGCCTTTTTTCAGCTGCATGATGACAAATATTTTACATTTATTGGAGAAACCCCTCCCTTCCTTTCAAATTGCCGGGACAGAATCCGGCAAAATGCTGGAGTAGGTAGTGTCTGGCAATGGAGGAATTGCTAATGGCTGCCACCTGTATAACCCTAGTTATTAAAAGAGAAGGGTGAAAAGCATGCACTGAAATGCTCATAGGCTTAAAGGAGTGTTTATTTATCTTTGTATTTGTCAGAGTGGTGCAACTAAATATTTTGAATAAAAAAAATGTTTGGTTTGGGTCCGCTTTAAGTGGATGTACAACCAAAACCTGTGTGTGTGTGTGTGAAATGAGTTAAGAAGAGATGAAACAACTGTCTGGGTGTAGAATAGTAGCTGTGGTGTCATTGATAAGGGCAAGAACATATCTCTAATAGGAAGCCAGAACCGGCCCTAGCAAGAGAACTAAAGGAAGAGAACCTCTTCAAAGGGGAGCCAGGACTAGTCATAGCAAGGGAAGGGAAAACAACCTTTTTAAAGTCCGGTCTGGCAATAGCAAGAAAGGGCTTGTTCATAGCAAGACTACAAAAAAGAAGAGACTGTGCAATGGCTATCCAAGTCTGACCATAGCATTAGAAGGGAAAGCAAGAGCAGTTATCCAATGGGGAGCCAACACAAGAAGGGAAGACAGTCTTTTCAACCAGACAGGCAGCTATAAAACTCCTATAGGAGTTTTATTTTTTGTCTTTTTATTGTTTTTCAACAACACAACAAAAACAAACAGGCAATTGACAGTGCAAAATGATAACATAAAGTACACAATAGGGGAACAATACACATCTTCCATAGAGTTAAGACTAATAAAGCCAATCAGATACAGAGGAATGACTGTACAATCAAAATACTATAAGGGCAATCGGTACAATTAGCAAGAGGTAATTACAGAGAATCAAGGATATTAGGCGTAATATCCATATTGTCACTTGTTGAATAAATACATTGAAGTCAACGTACGTTGGGGAATTTGAGCTAGATCCTCTTATTAGCCAAGTTAGCTGAAAGAATGGAAGTGCCAAATGTATTAATTGTTTCTACACAACAATAGAGGTTCAGAGGATTTTTTCCATTCTACAGAAATTGTCTTTCTAGCATAAAAAAATAATAAACAAATCAAAGTGTTTTTACTAATACTCAGTGGGATATCATCTAACATTCTTAATATACAATGTTTATGAGAGGAGATTACATGAACACCCAGCTCATCATTTATAAATTGTAAAATTTAATTCCAGAAGGACTGTATCACAGAACAATCCCAAGCCATATGTTTAAAGGTGCATGGGCTATGCCCACATCTTCACATGCATCGTTAGAGTCTGGTGAGAATTTAGAGATCTTTAAAGGATTATAATAAATTTGATGGAACCAACGTATTTGTATGAGTTTATCTTAAGAGCTAATTACAGTTTTCATGTAGGTCTCCTGAAAATCTGCCCAATCAGAAGAAAGAATTTCTGCACCCCAATCTACCCCAGATCTTATTTTGACCAGTCTGGGGCCATATCTACAATCCAAAAGCTTAGAGTAAAATGTAGATATTAATTAATCAGAGCCCTTATTGAGTAACCATGATTCAACAATGCCCGGGCGTAGTACAACTGTGAGACTACCGAATTGAGATTTAGCTGCATGGTGAAGTTGGAAATAGCGAAAACGAGCAGAGGCCAGAAGATGAAATTCTTTAACCATTTGTGGCTTAAATTTATCATTGAGGAAAAGATGGTTAAGATATTTTAACGCCCTTTTAACCCAAAA
Organism: Hyperolius riggenbachi; assembly: GCF_040937935.1. Taxonomy (NCBI): domain Eukaryota; kingdom Metazoa; phylum Chordata; class Amphibia; order Anura; family Hyperoliidae; genus Hyperolius; species Hyperolius riggenbachi. Next base: position 195,693,696 of record NC_090649.1, read on the forward strand.
GCCAACATCTTTTAAAGAGACACTGAAGCGAAAAAAAAATTATGATATTATGATTTCTATGTGTAGTACAGCTAAGAAATAAAACATTAAGATCAGATGCATCAGTCTAATTGTTTCCAGTACAGGAAGAGTTGAGAAACTCCAGTTGTTATCTCTATTCAAACAAGCCATTAAGCTCTCTGACTAAGTTAGTCGTGGAGAGGGCTGTTATCTGACTTTTATTATCTCAACTGTAAGTGAACTGTTTACTTTTTCTCTGCTAGAGGAGAGGTCATTACTTCACAGACTGCTCTGAAAGAATCATTTTGAATGCTAAGTGTTGTGTAATCTGCACATATTATAGAATAATGCAATGTTAGAAAAAACACTATATACCTGAAAATAAAAGTATGAGAATATTTTCTTTGCTGCTAATCTTCTAGAAATTATTCATAGTACACAACCAATTCATTATATCATTTTTTTTTCGCTTCAGTGTCTCTTTAAAGACAAAAATTCCAAAGGGGAGCACTAGGAGAATAAGGAGTTTTCCCTTCCTCCACCAGTTTCTGGCATTTATAGAAAATTTTAAGGGAGTACTTTAAAATATCAGTGCCCAAAGATGAAAACCCTTCCCCTCTATATATATAGCTACACAAAGTTTCATAGGAGTATGCAATGTCTGCCTCTGTGTCCTGCGAAGCGTCATCTATAATACAGTGCACCCATCTGTACACATAGGTCAACTGAGCAGCAAAGTAGTATAATTGAAAATGAGGGACCACTCTTACTTACAGGTAACCTCAGTTTATCCAAAGATAGTCTGGGAGCTCGATTAGCCCAGATAAAATTTTGTACTAAAGAGTTAATTTTGGTAAATATAGAGTTCTGGACCCAGATGGGAGACATAAGCAATACATAAAAAAGTTTTGGAGCAATTATCATCTTTATAGTAACTCGGCCCATAAGATCTAGGAGCAAAGAGGACCATTTTTTAAGCTTATCTTCAATATGTTGCATAACAGGGGATATATTTTATTTAATGTAATCCTCATTACGAGGGGTAATCCATATACCTAAGTATAGAGGAGCAAATTTGTAAAGGGAGATCATCTGGCAAAGAATTTGGTGGTAGCGTATCTATTGGGCAGAGAATGGATTTAGACCAATTGACTTCCTATAGAAGTTTTGAGCTTGCTTATGCTATACAAACCTAAAAAAAAGTTTTAGCCTGGAGTTCCACTTTAAAAGTGTTTTTGATATTGAGCTTAAACAATATACAATGGAGCTATATACAAGGACTTCTAATATATTGTCATTTGTTTCAAGTATGTGGCTGATCTACTCAAGTGACATACAGAAGGAACTGTTACACCATCAGATATCTATATGGGTTGAGATATGTCTGTAAAGTCTATAGCAAGGAATTTACTGCAAATGTGTGTGTGAAGAATAACCAAGATCCATAGCATATCATATTTCAGTTTATCTTAATGAGATAAACAATTATTGAAGGCTGAACAAATCTTTTTATATCATGTCAGAAAAAAAGTGTCCACACCTTAGATTAGGAATGAGATAATAATTTTCAAACATGCTTATCTCCACTGATCTTACATAGTAATGGTAGTAAGTGAAATACAGTGTAATATGATAGTGCTTTATGCATAAAAGATAATCGTACTGGTTTATCAAAATAAATGATGTTTACTGCTGGCTAATTGATCAGTAGTTAGTAACCTCCATTTGTGAGCATGACTTCCACTTCTGGGCCTCGATTCACAAAGCTGTGATAAATGCTATCACGGCCATAATAAACTTAGCACACGGTTTAGCGCCCGTACAGGTTTGGGCGCGTAATAGTAAAGGTTTGTGCGCATTAACTTTCCCCCTATGTTAGCACGTGAACGGGAAAGTTAATACGCGCAAACCTTTACTATTACACGCGCAAACCTGTAGGCGCGTTAACCGCGCGCTAGGTTTATCACAGCTTTGTGAATTGAGGCCCTGGAGTGAACAGAGATGTGCATGTTAGTAGAATAATAAAAATAATTATTATTAATAGTATTATTTTACTCATACCCAGTAATTAATACTGACCCTTTACTCTGGAATATCAATGTACATAAAAGGCTGGATTCCTGTAAGGATTATTAGGATTATTAAAAGCTTACTTTCGAAAACACACATTTTGAACTCCAGCTCCACAGTGAAATATATTCTCTCCAGATATTATTTTTCACTTGTTTAACTCAAAACATAAAGGTGATCTGCCAAAAGAAAAATGCAGTGAATGTGATGATCGCTGCTGCAGCAGCTGTTGCTGGAAGTAGTAGTGCTGCAGCTCAGGCAGTTCTGATCTATTTCCATGCAAACTGCATAGCTTTGTCTGTCTTTCCCTGCTGTCAGCTTGTGACTGATTATCATTCACCTGTGTGGGAATCTGCATGTCTGCTCCCATTGGATGACCTCAGTATAAAGATCTGCTTCCTGCAGGGTTTCCTTGGGTTTGCATAGCTTCAGTTAAGCCTGTCTTGCTGTCGCTTTAGCCCCCGATCGTGTTTCTTGTTATAATGATACTTTGCTGGTTTTGCATCATATATTGGTTCATTGCCCATATATATGCATACCAGCACGTTTATTATTTTCCTTGTATTTGTGTTACGTTGATACATCAGTGTCGCTGATGTATACGTACACGAACTGTTTATATCCTGTGTGCAGTTAGTCAGCTTTCCAGCACGTTTTAGTAGGTTGCGCGTACCGTGACCACCCGTGCTGAGGTAGTTACCCTGCTCCTGGTTCTGTTTGTGGATTGCGTTCATCTCTGCGAAGAGATAACGAATCCTTCTGAATCCTGTTCTGTTACTGTTTGTGGATTGCGTTCATCTCTGCGAAGAGATAACGAATCCTTCTGAATCCTGTTCTGTTACCGTTTGTGGATTGCGTTCATCTCTGCGAAGAGATAGCGAATCCTTCTGAGTCCTGTTCCCTGTGTAACTCCATTCCTAGTCAGCGTTCCTGCTTATGTCATATATCGGTTCATTGCCGATATATACATATGTTAGTCAGACGTTACAAATAGTTTCATTGATAGCTGTAATTGTAATACGCTAGGAAAACATACTTATTGTATATTTATCTGTGTTACGTTCATCTATCTTGATCCTGCTATTTCCTGACATCCTGTCCTGTCTTTGTGAGGCACGCCATCGCTGCAACGCATTGGCTGCCTCATTCCAGTCTGTGTTATTGTGGACGCTTGCTGTCACTCAGTAGTGGCTAGTTTAGCAAGCGTTCATTCTGTTTACCTGTCCTGATCTCCTCAGTTCTGGTTTGTGCGCTCAGCGCTACTTTGCGCTGAGACGTTATAACGAAAGCATTGTTTGTGGCTGTCAGATCTGCACCGGCTCTGTGCGCCACAATCTCCTATTGGAGTCAGTCCTCCCCTCCACTATACTAGGGATAGCCTGTTTCCTGGTGCTAGTGTGTGTCCCTCCTCCACGCCAGCTCATGCGTTGCATGCTGACTGTGGAGAATACACCACCAAGCCTTACATTATGCAAACCCCCTTACCAATTCCTATTGTGGGGGGAATTTCCAGAAATTATGACACTGTTTGTCAGGGGTCCTGCTCCTTTAAAAAATTTGAAAAGCTTGGTCCTGAAGTTACAGACAAATTTATATCAGAATTGGTTAAAGTTCTGGCCAATCCCGACTTTCGGGCTTCTGCAATTTCTACCTGGTCTGATTGGATCGTTTGTGCTCTTTTTAAGGGCAAACTTTTTGATTGGGCAATCGATGTCTTAGATCACACTCAGTTTAGACAAAGTCCTTTGCAATTTATAGCTTTTGTAATTCACAATTGGTTGCGCATAGATCCATTGCCTTTTCCTCTTAATGAACTCCTGGCAGCAGGCCAATCAGCTGCTCCTTCAATTGCTTGCAAGAATGAGCAGCAAGCAGAAAGTGTTACTGATAATTTTCCTGCAGCTTTGAATAAATCATCAAAAACCGCAAGGTCAAAGGCAAAACGCAAACGTTCTAAAAAACGTGTCCAATCTGCAGAGTCGTTATCCTTAGCGACTGAGACCTATAATGAGATTCTGCCATTAACAGATAATGAAATGCAATTGTCTTTCAGGGGAGTTAAATGGACTTATGAAACTACTAATGAACTTTCATCACTGGCTAGGGAAAATAAAGATTTTTGTTTAAAAGAATTATCTGAGTATGATTATGAGGAGATATTACAGAGTATTGAACAAATCAACTTATTTGTGAAGCAAGGAAAGTTTGCATACACTACAGTTAAACACTTGCTACAGGTATTAGAGATTCTTAAGAATAAGGAATCTGCCAATCACCTGCTAATTAACCCAATCTATGTCCCTGCCACAATCATATCTGCAAACTGTGATCTGCCTGTTAAGTATGCTTGGAATCCTCCATTTGAGAAAAGAGAGATGGAAGCTCTGGTCAATGAATGGAAGAATGATTCAAGTTCATTTTGTCAATTTTACAGTGCAAAAAGTGAATTAGTATTGAATGCATGCATTAAGTCTGCCTATAACCTAATAAAAACTGGTGTGTGTGGGTATGACTTTGTGGCTCCATTGATCGATGTGTGGAAAATGATTTTGGATGATTTTTATGCGATTCAATCAGTTGATACCAGGGAAGACACACTGTCAATTGGAGACTGTCCCACTTCTCCAGTTACTGAGTCCCTGCCATGTCTTGTGAATGTTCCTGTAACTCCACCCTGTACCATGGATAACTCAGTGTTACTTCCCAGTAAAACAGAAGCCACTGATACTTTCTTAACTTTGCCCTGCACAAATTTCTCAGCAGAGAATCCAGAGGTCCTGCTGACTTCTGAGTCCAGCCTAGCCAGTACTCATGAGTCTTTGTTCAGTGAAACAGACACCAGAAAAATCTTGCCTGTCTCTGCAAACACTTCTGCAGAAATTACCCGTGTTAATAAAGTTCAACTCCTGTCTGATCCAGCAGATGCCAATAGATGCACTACATCAGTTTCCGAGTCCCAGCAATCCTGTCCAGAAATCTCAGAACCCCAGCATCTGAATTTTCCAATTTTACAATTGAATGGTGATTCAGATGCGCAAACATTGTGTCTTGATCTTCCTGTTTCTACACCTCGCTCTAGTTTCGTGAATAGCTCAGAGCATCTGCTCTGTGAACCTGAAATCGCAGAATTATTACCTTGTTCAGAAAATGTTCCAATAAATTTGCCCTGTACCATGAATTGTGCAGTAGATCTCTCCAATGAAACTCAGGTCACAGAATCATTATGCTGTCCAGCAGGTGCTTCCATGGTTTTGCCCTGCAATATGGACTGTTCAGTGATCCTGTCCAGTGAAGCTGTGGTCGCAGAGTCTTATGCTTCACCCAGTACTTTGGATATTTCAAACCCTCTAGCAGAAGGGTCTGAGGCACTGCTTACCTCAGTTGGTGTTGCAGTAATATTCACTTGTCTAGCAGCTGTTTTGGAATTACAGTCTGCTCTAATAAAACTTGGTGAATTTCTGCCCAGCAAAGCAGAAGCCATTGAAATATTGTCCTCGTCAGCAATTGTGTTAGATACCTTGCCCTGTACACAGTCTGATTTAACCAATGTTGAGTCCCTCTCCAGTGTTGTAACAGCCGAGGAACTCCAGCCCTGTCCTCTGAATGTTTCAGAAGTCTTGCCCTGTAACATGGATAATTCTGATTCTCTGGTCAAAATAATAGAAATCTCAGAATTTCAGTCCGGTCTGATGAGTGTTCCTGAAACCCAGCCCTGTATCCTGAAAGATTCTGGTTCTCTGGCCGCTGTGGCAGAGGTTCCAGAGTCCTCTTCCTGTCCAGGGAATTCCTCAGTTTTGCCTAGTCCAGTGGGGGCTGCTGCAATACTGACTTGTTCTGCAGCGCCTCATGAGCTCCAATCCAGTGTATTAAATGAGTCTCTGTCCAGTCCAGAGGTAGTTGTGGAGTCCCTATCTGGTTCAGTGCATACATCAGAAGATTTGTCCTGTCTTGTTAGTGCCCCTGAATCTGATTTGTTACTGACTTTGCTGGAATCAGCGACATCTAAGTCTGATCCAGCATTCTCGTGTAAAAGTCCAGTAGTTGCGAAGTTTAGTCATGATGATTTTTTTTTGGCCAGTCCTGGTTTTGGTCCTGTCTTGGCTGACCCTGAGGCTCACAGTTCCTTGACATGCCCAGAGGTTTCTCTTGTGCCGGTGTGCCCAGATGTTCTTTGTGTGCCAGAATGCCCAAGTGTGTCTAAGGTGTTAGCGTGCTCTGATGCTTCCTTAGTGGGAACACGTTCTGATGTTGCCAGTCTGCCTGCATGCCCAGAGATGGTTCTGGTCCCTGAAAGCCCTGATATTGATGTTTGTCCTTGTGGCCCTGACTCGGGAATTGCCCTAGGTTCCATAGGGGTTCTTGATAGTTCTCCATGTGAGCCTAAGGGGCATTCTGACCTATGGGGATCTCTTTGGAGCTTCAAGGTGTTCTGGGAGGTCTCTGAGAAAACTTGTCCTGGTGCCTTGGACTGGTTCAACAGTGGGTTTTGTGTTGGTAAAGACAGTACCGGTGGGCATTGCAAAGGCTTTGGCGTTTCTGAACGGTTCCTGGAAGGCGGTGGGTATCGCTCAGGGAATTTCGGAGGGCTTTCTTCTGGAAATCATGGTTCTGATGGGTGTCACATTGGGGCTTGTAGTACTGATGGGCATGGTTCTGTAGGTTCTGGTTCTGATGGGTCCAGTCTTGTGGGGACTGATTCTGGAATTCGGTCTTGCCGGGCTGTCCCGGTCATCATGAATTATCAGTCGGACTGTTTTGTTGGGAATTTCAGTTTTGAAAAGCGTCTGGAATCCGCTTTTAAGGGCGGGGGTATTGTGATGATCGCTGCTGCAGCAGCTGTTGCTGGAAGTAGTAGTGCTGCAGCTCAGGCAGTTCTGATCTATTTCCATGCAAACTGCATAGCTTTGTCTGTCTTTCCCTGCTGTCAGCTTGAGACTGATTATCATTCACCTGTGTGGGAATCTGCATGTCTGCTCCCATTGGATGACCTCAGTATAAAGATCTGCTTCCTGCAGGGTTTCCTTGGGTTTGCATAGCTTCAGTTAAGCCTGTCTTGCTGTCGCTTTAGCCCCCGATCGTGTTTCTTGTTATAATGATACTTTGCTGGTTTTGCATCATATATTGGTTCATTGCCCATATATATGCATACCAGCACGTTTATTATTTTCCTTGTATTTGTGTTACGTTGATACATCAGTGTCGCTGATGTATACGTACACGAACTGTTTATATCTTGTGTGCAGTTAGTCAGCTTTCCAGCACGTTTTGGTAGGTTGCGCGTACCGTGACCACCCGTGCTGAGGTAGTTACCCTGCTCCTGGTTCTGTTTGTGGATTGCGTTCATCTCTGCGAAGAGATAACGAATCCTTCTGAATCCTGTTCTGTTACTGTTTGTGGATTGCGTTCATCTCTGCGAAGAGATAACGAACCCTTCTGAATCCTGTTCTGTTACCGTTTGTGGATTGCGTTCATCTCTGCGAAGAGATAGCGAATCCTTCTGAGTCCTGTTCCCTGTGTTACTCCATTCCTAGTCAGCATTCCTGCTTATGTCATATATCGGTTCATTGCCGATATATACATATGTTAGTCAGACGTTACAAATAGTTTCATTGATAGCTGTAATTGTAATACGCTAGGAAAACATACTTATTGTATATTTATCTGTGTTACGTTCATCTATCTTGATCCTGCTATTTCCTGACATCCTGTCCTGTCTTTGTGAGGCACGCCATCGCTGCAACGCATTGGCTGCCTCATTCCAGTCTGTGTTATTGTGGACGCTTGCTGTCACTCAGTAGTGGCTAGTTTAGCAAGCGTTTATTCTGTTTACCTGTCCTGATCTCCTCAGTTCTGGTTTGTGCGCTCAGCGCTACTTTGCGCTGAGACGTTATAACGAAAGCATTGTTTGTGGCTGTCAGATCTGCACCGGCTCTGTGCGCCACAATCTCCTATTGGAGTCAGTCCTCCCCTCCACTATACTAGGGATAGCCTGTTTCCTGGTGCTAGTGTGTGTCCCTCCTCCACGCCAGCTCATGCGTTGCATGCTGACTGTGGAGAATACACCACCAAGCCTTACAGTGAACAGCTCAGAATTTTCAATCATTATTGTGACCCTGATTGGAAACGTAAAGTGAAAACAGAGATACATTTCCCTGCTATTCTCTTTTAGTAAATCACATGCAAAGTGTCCATGGTGGCCAGTGGTAAATTTACAAGGTTTTCTTATTTCTATGAGGAAATAAAGCCACGTAGGCTGGAATTGTATAAGCACACATTTCTTTCAAACTCAGGGTCAACAGTCAAACATCAAAAGTGTCACATTTCATTTAACTTTGAACTACAAATTGCCAATTTTCTGCTTAACTACTTTAAGACCGCCTCACGCTAATGGGCGGGACCACGGCGGCATCCCCAGGACTGGCGTCAAGTCCTGGGGCTGCAGTTTCCCAGGGAACGGCCGCGCGCATGTGCGATCGTTCCCTGCCACTTTACGGAACAGTGTTCCGTGATTAGCCTGCTAGCCGCCGATCGCGGCTAGCAGGCTGCTTGTAAACGAAAGGGGAAATAAATCCCTTTTTTTACATGCGTACCATGCTGCGGTCTCCAGCAGCGCTGTACGAGATCGGCGACCCCTGGCCTCTGATTGGCCGGGGATCGCCGTCCTCTCATAGGCTGATGCCTATGAGAGGCAGAGAGCAGGACGAATCGTCGTCCTGCTCAATTCTTCAGGCAGAGGGGAGGAGGGAAGGAGAGGGAGGGGGATGGCGGCAATGAGAGCCTCTATGAGGCTAAAGAGAAAAAAAAAGTGACAGCGGCGATCGGACCCCTCCAGCAGCATGTTCCCTTAATGACAAAAATAGGAGGGGAGCCCGATCGCCATAGTCCTTAGCTGGGCTGTGCAGGAGGCTGAAAAGCCTGCACAGCCCACCACAGAAAAAAAGTGCCTGGTCTATAGGGGGGGTTTAACACTGCGGTCATCAAGTGGTTAAGAATATTTTGGTAAATATTTATAGCTCTTCCTTTGCCATTCACATATTTGTGCCACCTTTTACATTTATCCAGTTTATGATTTTTGTTTCAACTTTTTCATTCCACCAAACAGGGATGTGACTAGAGGGGAGCAGTCCTTGCAATCCCGGGGGGAGGGGGCGGGAGCTGTGGGGGGCCCCAACTAATAACCTTCCCTTCCTCTGATACTGGGCACTATACTTCAATCAGGTGTTTTTGTGGCTACACTTATGGGTGTAAAGTTCATAATGGCCACACTTGTTTTATGACTGTTGTGAGATGGGCACCAAGGCCATGAAGGACACCAAGGGGAGGCAAGGGGAAGGGTGCAAACATTAGGGGGTCCCATGAATTGTATTTATGCCACTGCCACTGGTGGTGGGAATGTCATAATTTGGGGCTGCATGAATTCTGCCGGCACTGGGGAGCAACAGTTTATAAAGGGAACAATGAATGCCAAAGTGTTCAACAACATAATGAAGCAGATCATGATCCCCTCCCTTCAGAAACTGGCCCACAGGCAGTATTATAATATAATAATGACCCCAAACATACCTCCAAGGCATCCACTGCCTCACTTAAGAAGACAAGGGTAAGATTTTGGACTGGATGTGTCCACACCTAAACCCCATTGAGCTTCTCCGAGGTATCCTTAAAGGGAAATGAGAGGAATGCAAGGTTTCCAACATCCACCAGATTTATGATGTTGTCCTGGAGTAGTGGGGCATGGGGTTAGAGCTTCACAGAGAGTTAAAGTAAACATGGGCTGGTAAACTGTATTTTAAAATAAAACGTACTACCTGATCCAGGGGTCTAGCTGGATCAGGTAGAGTCCCTTATCGCTGCATCACCATGCAATCTACTGCCTCTTCCCCACCCCTTCACTGCCTCTCCTAAAGCAAAATAGGCTTTAGGAGTGGTGGGGTAGGGGCAGAGAGAGGTGGGGAAGGGGCCTTCCTAATGCTGGAGGGGGTGTTTTTGAGGAGCGCCTTTCCTGCAGAGGACACCCTTTACCCTCTTAGGCTGCCAGCAACTAATGTTGGTAGATTTCGGGAGGGCAGCCGAGAATAGGGGGCAAAGAGCAGCACAGAGAGGACACAGAGGCATGTAATGGATTGGGGAACATGTCTCTGTGTCCCATTTTAAAATTTAAATCTGCTTCGGGGAAAGTTTAATGCAGTGCACGGAAATAATGGTGAGCACACAAAATATTGACAGTGACATTCTTCACTTAGAAGTGTTTAGACATTAATGGCCATGTGCTGAATTATTTTGACGGGACAGCAAATTAGCTGTACAGCTACTTTAAATTGTGTCAAAGTCTAATATCTTCAGTATTGTCCAATGAAAAAATATAATAAAATATTCATGGAAATGTATGTGTGTCTACAAATTACTGGGCACCCCAGCGAAGCTTTTATATTCCGAGCCTTTTCCTGCCCTTACAATATTTTCAGACGTTATTACTACCCTTCCCTATACAACCCCCTCCCCCCCTTAATATGTTATGCCCATAATGTAGCCAATTACTTCAGGTGTTAAAATTGAGGGAAAATGTTAAGGGTAGGCATTAGTAAAGGTGTGTACACACGCCTGATTCCTTCAAACGACGAGTCGTCAGACCCGCTTGTGGGGTGGTCGTTCTGACGACAGTCCCCTCGTGTGTACAGTCTGTCGGCAGGCTGATAGGGCTGGTTTTCGCTCGGCGAGAAGAAATGACTGGTGATGGTGAAAATGGCATTGCACAGCTGAGATATCTGACTACCACATAGCCGTAACTTCAAACTGGCGTTAAATCTAACTTCACCAAATGTACGTTTTCTGATAATATCCCATTGTGCCGCCTTGTGTTTATTGATATACTTAGAAGTCTCTTGTTCTGCTTTGTGTATTACATTCTTTGCATAATTAATCATTGTCCAATTATAAGCCATTTACCCTCAAATCATGAGTATCCACAGCTATACTCTAAACTGCAGCTTCTGGAAATGCTGTTTTATTTCATATACAACTAGCTATGACTGAAAAGCAGAAAAGTTCACTAGAATCATGTTTCCAATTCATTCTGTGGAACTATTTTAGCTCTGAGGCACACTGGGACTATTTTTAGTTGGTGTTATTCTGCACCAATTGCTACCACATTCATCCTGCCCATAAATAATAGTGGCATTTAATTTCAAGTATAATTTGTCATAGTAATGTGTCTGTCTGTATGAACTTGTCTATAGAACCGAAAAGATAAATTCAAGAAAAGAAAGGAAACAAATCCTGAGAAGACAGTTTTCAGGAAATGCCATTGCTGTCTAGCAGGCCTACATATATCTAAACCAGCAAACAGATCTTGTCATGTGCAGCTGGAAAGAGGCTCACTACATTATGACCTGCAGATAGAAAAAGGCAACATAGGCTTAAAGGGGAACTTCAGCCTAAACAAACATACTGTCATCAAGTTACATTAGTTATAATAATTAGAATAGATAGGTAATATAATCTCTTACCCACCCTGTTTTAAAAAAACAGGCAAATGTTTGTGATTCATGGGGGCTGCCATCTTTGTCATGGGGGCAGCCATCTTTTTGGTTGAAAGGACGTGACAAGGAGCAGTTCCAACTGTCCTGTGTCTTGATTAACCCTCCCAGACGCGCACGCTAGGCTTCAAATGTCAAATTCAAAATGTAAAAGAAAAAAAATTGCACCAAAGCAGCAGAACGAGAACAACATCATTAATCCCATCATGCTTTTCACAGCATTAGGGGAAAAAAGCCCGGGCAGTTTTCTTCTGTGCAGCTAAAAATTAGGCTTGTATACAAGAAACAAAGTTCTGATGCTGTGAAACTGTTAAAGAAACACCAAGGCTTTCAGTGCTGCTGAGTCGATTTTTAGTCCGGAGGTTCACTTTAAGTAGATCTGTACTTATAGTAAATAGAGCTTTGGTCTTTCCATGTTTCATCATTGGGGAGCATGGTGGTTTACTGGTTAGTGCTCTCACCTTGCAGTGCTGGGTCGCTGGTTCAAATCCCAGCCAGGACACTATCTGTATGGAGTTTATATGTTCTCCCTGAGTCTGTGTGGGTTTCCTCCTGGGACCCTGGTCTCCTCCTGCATTCCAAAAACATTAATTGACTTCCACCTAAATTGACCCTAGACTATAATACATACACTACATGATATAGACTTATGACTATGGTAGGGATTAGACTGTGAGCCACTCTGAGGGACATTTAAGTGGCAAGACAATATACTCTGTACAGCGTTGCGGAAGATGTTGGCGCTACATAAATATTAAATAAGGATATCTATTTGAGATGCAGGACTGTCATTAAGCCTTGCAGAGAATCAATCAGGGAACTACAGAGAAAATAAAGAGTTCTGCATATTACTTTATCTACAGTCAACAATGTCTTGACATCCTCCCAATAAAACAGAAAGAACTAAAATCAGTTATATTTAATTTAATATGCATCCAAACGTAATGGACAGAATAAACTTTACAGTATTATCATACACATGGCTATTTTTCTTTGTCCCCTGAAAGAATTAATTGCTGAATGTTTTCCATATTCAATTTTTCTGACTGATTGTAACATTTCAAAAATATGACCAATGTACCACACACGCATGTTAAATTTTTCCCCAATTATGATAAAAATGATTGGCCACCTGGCCACACACGATACAATAAAATGATCTGATTTTACAGCAATTCGATAGATATGATGGGATCTCCCGAAAAAATCTAAAGCTTTTTTTCATTCGACAGAAAAATCCAATCGGATTTCCCATTTTTTTCGATTTTTATCGATCTGGAATGCTGGAAAACATTTTTCAATTTTTCTAAAGATTGTATGGTGTGTGTTATATTGTCAATTTATCAATATACACACCCTAGCAATTTTCTCAGAGTTTCCAATCATTTTTATCATAATTGGGGAAAAATTTTACACATGTGTGTGGTACATTGGTCATATTTTTGAAATGTTACAATCAGTCAGAAAAATTGATTGCAATTCTTAAATTGAACAGATAATTAAAAAATTGTATGGTGTGTGGCCACCTTTAGTTGTGTTAATGTCATTATCATTTCTTCTTTTCTTATTGGTTTAGCAAGTTCTTCCTGGTTTCTCATATATAGTGCCTGTAATTATAGATCCCACTTCAGCCCTCAGTCGTGTTTCACTTTATGAATCCGAGCAATGTTCACCTCCCATTCATTAGCCTATAACTTTATCACTACTTATCAGAATGAACTGATCTATATCTTGTTTTTTCCGCCACCAATTAGGCTTTCTTTGGGTGGTACATTTTGCTAAGAGCCACTTTACTGTAAATGCATTTTAACAGGAAGAATAAGAGAAAAACTGAAAAAAATCATTATTTCTCAGTTTTCAGCCATTATAGTTTTAAAATAATACATGCCTCCATAATTAAAACTCACATATTGTATTTGCCCATATGTCCCGGTTATTACACCGTTAAAATTATGTCCCTATCACAATGTATGGCGACAATATTTTATTTGGAAATAAAGGTGCATTTTTTCCGCTTTGCATCAATCACTATTTACAAGTTTAAAATAAAAAAAGTATAGAAATATTTCATCTTTACATTGATATTTAAAAAATGTAGACCCTTAGGTAAATATTTACATGTTTTTTTTTTTATTATTGTAATGTTGTTGTTTTTTTTTTTTATTAAACATTTTATTTGGGTGTTTTTTGGGAGGGTGGGATGTAAACAGAACTTTTATAATGTAAATGTGTGTTAAGGTTTTTTTTTTTACTTTTAGTTGTAGTTTTACTTTTTGGCCACAAGATGGCGGCCATGAGTTTGTTTACATGACGTCACTCTAAACGTAACATACGCTTAGAGGGACGTATGGGGGATGCTTTTTCTGCAGGGGAGAGGAATCAGTGATCGGGCACCATAGCCCGATTCACTGATTGGTGGGCTAACGATCCGCGGCCGGGAGCGCACGTACACGCGCGCGATCGGCTGCGGGAGCGTGCGGACGCGCACATGGCCTCCTGGGCGTAGCTAGTACGTCCAGGAGGTACGCCCAGGAGGCCGGAGTCCAAAGTGGTTAAGAAGTCAGATTTCAAAGTGTGATCTACTCTATTGTCTTTTGAGTATCAATAGAATAGACAAGACTCAGAACATTTATAATGTACTTTTCTCCTGTCGGACTCAAAGCACTTCATGGCTGAAGCCACTTATAGGGAACCTGAAGTGAGTAAAATTATTTAAAATAAACACATGATGTACCTGCAAATGAATATTACATACTAACCTCACTGTCAGTTCCTCTCAGAAGCCATAATTTTCTTCTTACAGTGATCCCTTCCAGTTCTGACAATATTTTGTCAGAACTGAAATATACCAGTTGCCGTCAGTTATGTATCAGCAGCTGTCAGTGACAACTGAATGTGCAAGGTAATGACCATGTTTCCCTATGGCTCAAGTGGGTGATATTACAGTTTAACAGTGTGCTGACCAGGAAGCTGTTATGGGGTAATGATCATTTTTAAAATGGAGGATGGAGAATTCCATTGATCACAGTGGACAAATGGGAAACAGGAGAGGAGAGATTGAGGAGCAGACTACACAGGAGGTAAGTATGACCTGGGTATTGTTATTTTGACTTTTTATTTTCAGTTCAGGTTCTCTTTAAGCCATGTTCCACGAGAGACCAGGATCAGCACGGAGTCTTGCCCAAAGACTCCTTATTGTTTTACATACTGACTTAAGTGGATCCGAGGTGAACTTTTACTCATTGCATAATTGTGTTACTTTCCTATTGTTTATAGGGAATTCCTCAAGCCAAATACTTTTTTGTTTTAATACTCTAATTCCCTATAAACTAAATAAACCATACCTACAGGTTTTCAGAGAGTCTTGGCAGTAGCAAGGGCTCATGGGAGCTCAGTCTGGGCAGGAGGAGGAGCAGGAGGTGTTACTAGCCATTGATTTCAGAGGCAGAGGGGAGGAGGGAGGAGGTGGGATTAGGTATTTTTCACAGTCTGAGTGCTGATGGTGCAGATAAGCCTGCCTCTGTGTAATGTTTACAAACAATATGGCTGCTGTCATTGTATCACAGGAAGAAATAATCCTTTTTTATTAAATCTGTTTGCAGCTAAATTTGCTGTGTTAACTTTCTAAACTTTAGATAAGATATATAGACAAGTTACTTGTTATAGTTTGTTTTTCATCTCGGATCCGCTTTAAGCCAGGATTCAAACCCTGGTCAGAGGCTCAAATCCTACATCAAAGGCAACAGCCTTAATTTTGTTGAATTTTTACTAAATCTGCCCATAGCTCAGAAATGTTGCGCTTCCTATAACTGACATCTCATCCTATGGCTCTCTTGCTAGAGTAAGCTCTTCTTTCCATAAGAAGATGCTGTCATTTAGTAAAAAAATGAAAAATGATTAGGGAAGCTTGAGAGCTTGAGCTGCATGTATTTGTTTTATTATTTTTGAAAAAGCTGGCAACTGTAGAATTTGTGTCCCATTACAAGTAATACTGTGTATCAATATGGTTCAGTTATTGCATACAAAGCAGCAAATTCAGACAAATAATGACTGTAAAATATATGCAGCATAAGCTTTTTAGTGGAAAACAGAAAAACATTAGTGGTGGATGCTACGATAGCAATAAATTAAAACTACTGCAGTATAGCTATATGTGCTACAGTTTGTAGTTACAGTTATTTATTCTGCGATATCCATTAAACTAAGAATTTTGATTAGGAAATAATGTACAGATACAGCTGAGAGAATACTATTTATTGAGACAGGTATAAAGGGCGCTGGACATCTGGGCGCCGTCATAGGCTGTAATGTGAATTACGGCTATATCAGCGCTCGGAAGGTAATTTGGGCCCCAGCAAAAGACAGAGCCCAAATTACAGAGAAAAAAAGTGCAGTTCAGCAGCCAACCATAGCTGGCAGCCAAATTACATTATACCAGAGTTGATGGTGGTCTGGAGGGGGAATAGTAATTAACTTTGCTGGGAAATTTACCTGGGTGAGCAGCTTTTTTTTAGGGGTTTCTAGCAGGGTGAGCTGTTTTATTTTAGGGATTTCTTTGTATTTTGTGAAAAGTTATTGCATGATTTTGGTGTAACTATGTATTGTGTCTGATATAACACAGAACCTTTTAGCAATTTTTGTATGTACTAATGATGGGTAAAGATGACTTTACTGTTGGTGTGTGTAGGACATCACTGACTGGTAGAGTACAAACTTCAGCTTTGCAACATGCTTTATTTCAGTTTAACGTGAACAAGGGGTTTAGTGGGGGGTTGGAGGTCACTGTTGCTGTCTCTGAAAATGGTCACATTGCAGAATCTGTATTTTATGGAAGCATATCCACACTTTAAAGCATAACATATAAGGTTGTTAAACATATAGTATATACCAAGCAACAGAGAGGAACAAGTAGAGTAGAGACCAAATCAATTGTAAACAGAAGGAAGAAGTTCAGCCCAGCAACTTATACCTGTAATCACTACATGCTCTTAATATAGATGTTGTTGTATATCAACAGGTCATATATGCATAATTATTATGAAGTTCTCAAAGCTTAACCCTAAAAAAGGGGTCAGAGAGTCTGCAGAAACATGTTGGTTTAAACGGCACAGTGTAGAGTGGGCCTTCTTTATATGTTATCTGTTTCAGCTAAGGTGATGTATGTGGGATCCAAAAGAACACTGGAGGAAGTGACATCACCGGCCAGTAAATTGCCGCACCCGGAAGTCGCTATTCAGCTGAACAGTAGCGGAGGAGTGAAGACCGTGTAAACTGAGCACAGAGCCACCAGCTGGGGCTCTGACTCAGCAAAGAAACCCTGTAAAACAGACGTAAGAAACCAGGAACAGCAAGTCCTTAGCACTAAAGTGAGACTTTATCAGTGCATACAGAGTGCGACCACCTTATCGACGCACACAGACAGTAACAAACTGTGGTACTGGATATGTTTGGTCATTGGACAATAGCAAGAACACTTTTATGCACATTGTGGAACCGAAAGGAGGAAATGTGCAGTGAAGTGAAACATAGAATATCCATTTGGGTGTTTTGTTCCTCTTTTTTGTATAATACATTTTGGATTTTACAGGCGGACATAATTTTATGTGCATTTTCTTTTTCAAGGAGACAACATTTTTTGAAGGTTACCCGGTAGCTCTGGATGTTTGAGGGAAGTGTGATGTAAGTGTGTATTTGGTACAGTATTGGTCCCTTAATTATACATATGGAATTTATATGTATTATTACTGGTGTAGCTAAGGAGCTGTGGGCCCCGATGCAAGTCTTACATTGGGGCCCCCCAAACACTCTATACGTAACAATTGATGCAGCGCACCAAAACCTGCCAATGGCAACTACAGCGTCAGAGGTGTAAGAAGGGAATAGGGAGCAGTATGTTAATGATTACCACTATTCAAAGTATCTATAGAAGTCATTATTATGAGCACAGGACCAATAGAGAGCTAATACTGCAGTTGAGGGAGGGCCATTCGTGGCCCCTCTGGCCCAAGGGCCCCGATGCGGTCGCAACTTCTGAAACCCCTATTGTTACGCCCCTGTGTATTATCTCAGGAATATTAAATAAACTCTCTTATTTACTTAAAGAAAACCTGAAGTGGAGATTAAAAGTCAAAATAAACATACACAAGTCATACTTACCTGCTGCGTAGTCTACTCCTCAATCTCTTTTTCCTCTCCTGCGTCCTGTTTGTCCACCGTGATCAATGGAATTCTCCGTCCTCCATTTTGAAAATGGCCAATACACCATAACAGCTTCCTAGTCAGCACACAGTTAAACTGTAACATTGCCCACTTGAGCCATAGGGAAACATGGACACATCAGTTCTCCTCTCAGCTGTAACTGACAGCAACTGATATATAACTGACAGCAACTGATATATTTCAGTTCTGACAAAATGTTGTCAGAACTGGAAGGGATCATTGTCAGAAGAAAATGGTGAGCTTCTGAGAGGAACTGATGGCAAAGTAACTATGTAATGTTCATTTGAAGTTACCTCATGTGTTTATTTTAAATAATTTTACTCAGTACAGGTTCTCTTTAAGGACCGTGGTGATTGAAATCTACGGCCTGTTTTGGTGGGCTCCTGGCTGGCAGGGTGTAGATTTCAATCACAGCGCGCATCCACCGTTTCCGCCGCTCACCACCGATCGCGCTCAAACCCAGCATCTCTTGCCGCAGTTCACTGACTCTGTCTCCTCTATGACGGCAGAGCCATTTGAGCCAGTCAGGAGCTGATTTCATTGGTTCCTGGCCGTGTCTATCAATGTAAGCCACTCCCATTGGCTTACATTGATTGGTACGGTCAGGAGCCAATGAAAGCGGCTCCTGACCGGCTCACATGCCTCTGCCATCATAGAGACAGCAGAGTCTATGTCAGGAGGATCTCAGCGTGCAGCGGTGATGGCGGTTGCAGCGGGTATGCACAGTGATTCGTTGGGATTCCGTCGGTATTGTACCAGCGGTCCCTGGTCCTTAAGTAGAGTGACCAGATTTTTGTGGGTCCAACCTGGGACGGGACGGGGGGGGGGACGTGGGGGGGGGGCGCACGTACGTGCCACGGCGAAAAGTGGGGAGGACTGAGGAGCGAGCAGCGACAAAGACTGGGGGGGGGGCTGGGCAAAAAATGGGCGTGGCCATGACATTGTATGGGCGGAGCTAACGTAATGATGTAACAGCGAGGCATAAGAAAGCAGTGTTTACGCCATGATGTGGACAAACGAGACTTTGCATCATGGGTGTGCAGAAACTGTGTGATGCTAATAGTATACCGAAACCACAAAGCAGCAAACATAGCCATCTATGACATTTAAATAATAAATGCAGTATCAGTTACCCCGGACACCAGAAAATAAACGCAATGGGCAACATGTCAGCACAAAATAAACGCAATGCGGGCAACATGTCAATATAAAATAAATGCAATGCGGGCAACATGTCAGTACAAAATAAACACAATGCGGGCAAACATGTCAGTATAAAATAAATGCAATGCGGGCAAACATGTCAGTACAAAATAAACGCAATGCGGGCAAACATGTCAGTACAAAATAAACGCAATGCGGGCAACATGTCAGTACAAAATAAGCGCAATGCGGGCAAACATTTCACCAGAAAATTAACGCAATGCGGGCAAACATTTCACCAGAAAATAAACGAAATGCGGGCAAACATTTCACCAGAAAATTAACGCAATGCAAGCAAACATTTCACCAGAAAATAAACGCAATGCGGGCAAACATTTCACCAGAAAAGAAACGCAATGCGGGCAAACATTTCACCAGAAAATAAACGCAATGCGGGCAAACATTTCACCAGAAAAGAAACGCAATGCAGGCAAACATTTCACCAGAAAATTAACGCAATGCAAGCAAACATTTCACCAGAAAATAAACGCAATGCGGGCAAACATTTCACCAGAAAAGAAGCGCAATGCGAGCAAACATTTCACCAGAAAAGAAACGCAATGCGGGCAAACATTTCACCAGAAAAGAAACGCAATGCGGGCAAACATTTCACCTGGAAAAAAAACGCAATGCGGGCAAACACTTCACCTGGAAAAGAAACGCAATGCGGGCAAACATTTCACCTGGAAAAGAAAGCATTTACTCACCTGGCAGAAGTCTCCGGCCTCTGGCGCGCCGCTCCCGGGACCATCTTGCTCCTGATCTTCTCTCCCACGCTGACAGGGCTACGGCAAGATGGCGCCCGAAGCCCTGTACTGGAGACACAAAGTCTCCAGTACAGGGCCCCCGGCGGCCATCTTGCCGTAGCCCTGCTCGCCTGCCGGTGTCGGAACAGTAACCGGAAGAAGGAGGCTGGAGCGGGGCTGCGGGCAATGAACTGGCACGGAGTCTATAGACGCCGCTGCCAGATCATGAGTATAGAGTGGCCAGAGTCCCGAAGCCAGGACGTCCCGCTGCTGAAAGCGGGACGTTTCCCGGGACCTCATGCTGCCTGGGACAGCGGACCCCGAATCCGGGACGCGTTCCAGGCAATCCGGGACGTCTGGTCACTCTACCTTAAGGGGACAGAGGCCGCTGGTATTTAAGTGGTTAACCTAGCGCCCCTCTATGTACATTATTTAGTATCCTTTTCCAGTGGGGTAAGGGGGGATCCCCGCAAGTGAGGACGGTGGTGTAATTGTTAGAAGGCAGTTTGCATCTGTAGCACCACTCAGGTCTTGTACTCTCATAATGAAGTAACCTATAGGGGACCACCATAAATGTGCAGATTGAGGTTCTGCAAGCCAAGAAGACCCAATTCTGCTAGATTGCCCGTGTACAGAAGCTTCTCAGTACATAGCTTCAAAATATGCTTGGAAGGTTTACATTCAATGTGAGTATATACTTAAATATAGCTCAGGTTATTATTAAAATTCTGCTTGTTTCATGACTAAACTCCTGAGATTTAATCTGTCAGGCTCACATCTGCTCGTTTTGTTGTAATTAATATACCTCCAGGTTTACCTTTATTTATATATTTAGAGCATTTTATTACTTTTTTAATTTAAAAAATAATGTAGAGCTTCTCCATCTCCCCAAAGCAGAGAAAACTCCCTTTGATACTGACAGCAAGCTCTGTGGCCTTTAGGACCACTCAGGTTCTTCAAGAGGAAAATGTCTACTCTGAAACAATACATTGCTGCTGACAAGCACCAGGCTCTTCAGAGTGATCAATGCCTCCGGAAGCAGTTTGGGATTTAAAGAAATGAAGTCACACCATTTCAACAAAACACCTACATTTTCATATGTGTTATGATCAGCTACATATTCATTGCAACAGCACTCTAGCCCTAAACACACTAAATGAAACTTGACTGAGGTGATTAATAACGACCACTTCTACTGAGAATCCAGGATGTGCACAGCAGCCCCCGACTCCTCTCAGTCATTCGACTGACAGCCAAGAGCAATGTTCTTTCCACTTACCCTGCCCACTGTGTGGCCTCACGCCCATGCTGCTCTGCCCCACATAGGAATAGAACATGGTGCTAGCCTGCAAGCTAACAATGAATTTGTCTGCCTGGTTACAGCCATGTCGCCTAAGGGTTTAGGTACCGATATGTGGGTGCATGTACAAGACTTCTGACTGAATTGTGCCTGACAGCAGTGCTATGCATGCGCATTACAGCTGCCTACTGTGCTCCTGGTGAGGAAGGGAGAGGAGAGGGGAGGAAGCAGTCTGGCACGGAAGAATGTTTTAAAGAATCGGGGGATTATTGGTTTCATATAATTACCAATTTATTTGATAGCTCTGCTCAGTGGCATAGCTAAGGAGCTATGGGCCCCGGTGCAAGTTTTACATAGGGCCCCCCCCCCCAAGCACTTTATACATAACAATTGATATGGCACACCAAAACCTGCAAAGGACAATAATAGTGTCAGAGGTGCAATAAGGGCATGGGAAACAGTTTGTTAATGATTAGTGGTATTTAAGGCATCTGTAGAAGTGATTATTACCAACACAGGGCCAATAGAGAGCTAATATTGTGCATGAGAGACCCAAGGACGCCGATGCTGTTGCTACCTCTGCAACCCCTATTGCTATGCCACTGGCTCTGCTTCAAAGACTGGCAAAGCCTCTAATTGTACAAATTCACAAATCTTTATGTCCTGAATCTGTTAAATTCAATGGGTAAACAAATTCTGGTGGATTTATCTTCTGGAGGGTACCAAATCAAATTTAGCAGGGTGGCATTTGGAAATGCCACACATCTGAAGGAAAATTGCAGTTGATTCATGAAACTGTGCTGCCATAGCAGCGTGAGCTCCATGACCAGCACCTCAACCTAAATCCTGGGCTGCATGCTACTCTTGCCCTTGCTGCATAGCGGGCCATTCTTAGTTATGCACGTTGCTTACACAGCAACACGTGTTCCTTTAAATGCCGTACGCTGCTGTGAGGTATCGCAACCGATATACTTGACTACAGTGGCCACTACTATGCTAATTAACATAGTTACTATGTGATTAACATAGTCAGGCTTGGATTTACCTCACAGGAGCCTATAGGCACTGAAATCCTGGCACCTTAGACTTCTCCCTCCATTAACCTACGACCCCCCCCCCCCCCCAAACCATCCAGAAACTGGCACTGACAGCAATGGCAATCATTACAAGTGTTAAATTTCACACAAGCCCGCCTCATTCTGCCTTCTGAGGTACTGAAAAAAGCATGTGGCAACAACAAAACTGATTCAATATCATTCTATACCTTTGCAAAAGAGATTAAAACATAACTTTTATCCCGATTACTAAAAACCCTTAGCTTGTAAAAATACTGTTTCCATATACAACTGGGGAAGGGAGTACACAGACGGACACTGGCAATCCAGCGCAGGAGACTTCGGCGCAGCCGGCGCCACCATAGGCCGTAATAGGAATTACGGCTATAGCAGCGCACAGTGAGTAACTTCAGCGCTGTCAGAAGACGGAGCTTAAGTTACTTATAAAACACTATAATTCGGCCTCCAGCAATTGCTGGAAGCCAAATTATTTCATTCCCCACTATCCACGTGGACCTAGAGGGGGAATAGTATTTAATGTCGCCGGGAACTTGTGCAGTAGCAGGGTAAGCCATACCGGCTGTATCCTGCACCCAAGTCTGCCGGCGGCAAATTCTCTTGTACGCATACACAGAGCCCTGTGAATGAAGTCAATGAGTTTAGCTCACTACATAGGTTCTCCCTATTACCCAGATAAGGTTGCTAATCAAACACACAACACCCCACCTATAAACGCAACATGTTTCACCCAGTAATAATTAGGGGCTTCATCAGGGGTACTATCTAAAGTGCCAAATGCTCAGTGTGCTACATAAAGACACTGAATACAATAGCTGTGGAAAATAAGAAACATGTCATAGCCCCACAGCTATATTGACAGGTACTGAAACAAGCATGTGGCTAAACTTGTAGGATCTGCATATGCTTGTTCAGGGTGTGTGGCTAAAAGTATTAGAGGAAGAGGTTCAGCAGGATAGCTAGGCAACTGGCATTGATTAAAATGAAATAAATATGGCAACCTCCATATCCCTCTTGTAACAGTTGTCCTTTAAATGGAAATGGGCATCAGAAGTACCACAGCAGTGCAAGGGTGGTACAAGAACTGCTTGTTTAGTCAGTTATAATTGCTGTAGCATTTTCGCATGTCATTTACTAAAAACAAAATAGTTAAAAGAAGAATCAGTGTTATACTTTAATGCTGCACATGGAAAATAGCGCTTTTTCTTTTAAGTGATACACAGTCTATGTTGAATCCTATATTATAAATTGAATCAAGTACATTATGTTATTATATGATGACTTTCTCTGGCTTAAATGAAACATTTATAAGGTCACAGGATGACCTGTCCTCCCATTCACTTCATTACAGGCACTGTAAAATCTGGGAAGTAGGCGCGCATTATTGGAAATCTATTCAGCGAGCTTAATTCTGCAGCACTGCAGTAAACTTCAGGCTTGCTAATGGCCAGGTGCTTTGATCAGTTTCTAAACGCCTGAGAACTGGATGTGTGCAGCCCTCTGGATACAGAGGATTGCAATGCTTGTTTATTAGGTTAATTTTTTTTTTGTAATCCTCTGTAGCTATACCGGTTTACCAAGCATGTCCACTCTGTTGCATTTTTCTTTTGTATAATCAGTATGCTGGAGTTAAAAGAAATCAGTGTGCTGGAGTTAAAAAAACAAACAAACCAAAGCCAGGCTTATTCTTATAGGAGAAAGTGTTATGAAACTTGTGCATGTTAAATAAGGCAATCTGTTTGCTTTTATGACATATGCTATTTTCTTCACAAAACAGTATATACTTTGAAGCAGCTATAAACATTAGATGGCAGGCTCCATATTCCTCTACTAGTGCAGCAACAAGCGCATAATCAGCTACTCCTGCTGGGTATATATGTAATGGTTAGATACAGAGGTTGGCCACTTCGGGATTTGGCTGGCCAATACCCAAAATGGCTGACTGATGCCGCCAATGCATGAAGCACTTACTTCTTTCGGGCTTCAGCTGGTCAGAACATGACAGCTTCAGCGGCATCTGCAACTGGCTCCAGCTCCTCCACCTGCTTATCCCCCCCCCCCCCCCCCCTTGTTCTCCACTCATATCTTTCTGCAGGGAGGAAACATACAGGACTGCCTGTGCCTGCACACTCTCCCTCTCTGGTGTGTGTGTGTGTGTGTGTGTGTGTGTGTGTGTGTGTGTGTGTGTGTGTGTGTGTGTGTGTGTGTGTGTGTGTGTGGTGTCTCCAGGAACTCCACACACACACACACACACACACACACACACACACGCCACTGCTTTAACATGCAGCCCAACCTTTGTTTGAGGCAGAGAACACACTTGACTGTTTTCATACGTGTTTTCTGCACAGAAAAACTGAGAACTCATGTTAATCAATGGGCTAGTTCACACATGATATGTTTTTCGAGCGCAGAAAAAAACTGACATACTGCATGATGACTCTACACATTCAGTTTTCTCTATCAATTACATCAGCTGTTGTGAAAAAAACGTGCGCTTTTTCCTGCATAGAAACACACTTGGTGTGCAGAGAAAGTATGCAGAAAAACGCACCCAGAAAACTGAAAGACAAGTGTGTTCCCTGCCTGAGACTTGACGCCCAGCTCTTGACACGTCCTGTTCTAGTTGGCCAAAGTCTGAAAGAGTAAGTGAAATGTGATTTGTTTCACAGATTGGCCGCAGTAGATGATCACTTTGTATAGTGGCCGGCCAGAGCCCAAAGTAGCCATACTTGGAGTTCTGGCCGTAACATATACATCAAAAAGAATTCTCAAAATTCTTGCCCCTGTCACAGTTGGAACCATGCCAGAATCTGGATTCCCAGAAGAATTGGACATAAATCTTTCATCAGAAGATCTGTTTCTGTGACAGCTGGTGAAATAATTCCAATATAAGGGGAGATATGCTCTGACTTCCTGTTTTGCTTCTGGGAGAAGATTTGTGTAGAAACCACACAGAAATGTCCTGTAAGAACGTCATGCCCTTTTTCTATCCTATTCCTTCCCAGGCTCTAATGGGATGTTATAATTTGCAGTTGTTTTTATAGTATCCTGTCAATATACTGTTTGTCAATAAACAGCTTTACACAAACTCTTTATTGTGCTTTCTCTTTGCCCAATAGTTTTGAAAAGAGCAAACCAGTGGATAATTCCTACATCTTTTGCTGAGTGTTTGCATATAATCTCCTTCTATAGAGAGGTAAGTCTCTGTAACGCTTGGTGGTGTATTCTCCACAGTCAGCATGCAACGCATGAGCTGGCGTGGAGGAGGTACACACACTAGCACCAGGAAACAGGCTATCCCTAGTATAGTGGAGGGGAGGACTGACTCCAATAGGAGATTGTGGCGCACAGAGCCGGTGCAGATCTGACAGCCACAAACAATGCTTTCGTAATAACGTCTCAGCGCAAAGTAGCGCTGAGCACACAAACCAGAACTGAGGAGATCAGGACAGGTAGACAGAATGAACGCTTGCTAGCTAGCGGCTACTTAGCGACAGCAAGCGTCCAAAACCAGACAGACTGGAATGAGGCAGCCAATGCGATGCGGCGATGGCGTGCCTCACAAAGACAGGACAGGATAGTCAGAAAATAGCAGGATTAAGATAGATGAACGTAACACAGATAAATATACAATAAGTATGTTTTCCTAGCGTATTACAATTACAGCTATCAATGAAACTATTTGTAACGTCTGACTAACATATGTATATATCGGCAATGAACCGATATATGACATAAGCAGGAACGCTGACTAGGAATGGAGTAACACAGGGAACAGGACTCAGAAGGATTCGCTATCTCTTCGCAGAGATGAACGCAATCCACAAACGGTAACAGAACAGGATTCAGAAGGATTCGTTATCTCTTCGCAGAGATGAACGCAATCCACAAACAGTAACAGAACAGGATTCAGAAGGATTCGTTATCTCTTCGCAGAGATGAACGCAATCCACAAACGGTAACAGGACAGGATTCAGAAGGATCCGTTATCTCTTCGCAGAGATGAACGCAATCCACAAACAGAACCAGGAGCAGGGTAACTACCTCAGCACGGGTGGTCACGGTACGCGCAACCTACCAAAACGTGCTGGAAAGCTGACTAACTGCACACAGGATATAAACAGTTCGTGTACGTATACATCAGCGACACTGATGTATCACGTAACACAAATACAAGGAAAATAATAAACGTGCTGGTATGCATATATATTGGCAATGAACCAATATATGATGCAAAGACCAGCAAAGTATCTTTATAACAAGAAACACGATCGGGGGCTAAAGCGACAGCAAGGCAGGCTTAAGCTGAAGCTATGAAAACCCAAGGAAACCCTGCAGGAAGCAGATCTTTATACTGAGGTCATCCAATGGGAGCAGACATGCAGATTCCCACACAGGTAAATGATAATCAGTCACAAGCTGACAGCAGGGAAAAACAGACAAAGCTATACAGCTTGCATGGAAATAGATCAGAACTGCCTGAGCTGCAGCACTACTTCCAGCAATAGCTGCTGCAGCAGCGATCATTACAGTACCCCCGCCTTTAAAAGTGGATTCCAGACGCTTTTCAAAACTGAAATTTCCAACAAAACAGTCTGACTGATAATTCATGATGACCGGGACAGCCCGGCAAGACCGAATTCCAGAATCAGTCCCCACAAGACTGGACCCATCAGAACCAGAACCTACAGAACCATGCCCATCAGTACTACAAGCCCCAGTGTGACACCCATCAGAACCATGATTTCCAGAAGAAAGCCCTCCGAAACTCCCTGAGCGATACCCACCGCCTTCCAGGAACAGTTCAGAAACGCCAAAGCCTTTGCAATGCCCACCGGTACTGTCTTTACCAACACAAAACCCACTGTTGAACCAGTCCAAGGCACCAGGACAAGTTTTCTCAGAGACCTCCCAGAACACCTTGAAGCTCCAAAGAGATCCCCATAGGTCAGAACGCCCCTTAGGCTCACATGGAGAACCATCAAGAACCCCTATGGAACCTAGGGCAATTCCCGAGTCAGGGCCACAAGGACAAACATCAATATCAGGGCTTTCAGGGACCAGAACCATCTCTGGGCATGCAGGCAGACTGGCAATATCAGAACGTGTTCCCACTAAGGAAGCATCAGAGCACGCTAACACCTTAGACACACTTGGGCATTCTGGCACACAAAGAACATCTGGGCACACCGGCACAAGAGAAACCTCTGGGCATGTTAAGGAACTGTGAGCCTCAGGGTCAGCCAAGACAGGACCAAAACCAGGACTGGCCAAAAAAAAATCATCATGACTAAACTTCGCAACTACTGGACTTTTACACGAGAATGCTGGATCAGACTTAGATGTCGCTGATTCCAGCAAAGTCAGTAACAAATCAGATTCAGGGGCACTAACAAGACAGGACAAATCTTCTGATGTATGCACTGAACCAAACAGGGACTCCACAACTACCTCTGGACTGGACAGAGACTCATTTAATACACTGGATTGGAGCTCATGAGGCGCTGCAGAACAAGTCAGTATTGCAGCAGCCCCCACTGGACTAGGCAAAACTGAGGAATTCCCTGGACAGGAAGGGGACTCTGGAACCTCTGCCACAGCGGCCAGAGAACCAGAATCTTTCAGGATACAGGGCTGGGTTTCAGGAACACTCATCAGACCGGACTGAAATTCTGAGATTTCTATTATTTTGACCAGAGAATCAGAATTATCCATGTTACAGGGCAAGACTTCTGAAACATTCAGAGGACAGGGCTGGAGTTCCTCGGCTGTTACAACACTGGAGAGGGACTCAACAACATTGGTTAAATCAGACTGTGTACAGGACAAGGTATCTGACACACTTGCTGACGAGGACAATATTTCAATGGCTTCTGCTTTGCTGGGCAGAAATTCATCAAGTTTTATTAGAGCCGACTGTAATTCCAAAACAGCTGCTAGACAAGTGAATATTACTGCAACACCAACTGAGGTAAGCAGTGCTTCAGCCTCCTCTGCTAGAGGGTTTAAAGTATCCAAAGTACTGGGTGAAGCATAAGACTCTGCGACCACAGCTTCACTGGACAGGATCACTGAACAGTCCATATTGCAGGGCAAAACCATGGAAGCACCTGCTGGACAGCATAATGATTCTGTGACCTGAGTTTCATTGGAGAGATCTACTGCACAATTCATGGTACAGGGCAAATTTATTGGAACATTTTCTGAACAAGGTAATAATTCTGCGATTTCAGGTTCACAGAGCAGATGCTCTGAGCTATTCACGAAACTAGAGCGAGGTGTAGAAACAGGAAGATCAAGACACAATGTTTGCGCATCTGAATCACCATTCATTTGTAAAATTGGAAAATTCAGATGCTGGGGTTCTGAGGATTCTAGACAGGATTGCTGGGACTCGGAAACTGATGTAGTGCATCTATTGGCATCTGCTGGATCAGACAGGAGTTGAACTTTATTAACACAGGTAATTTCTGCAGAAGTGTTTGCAGAGACAGGCAAGATTTTTCTGGTGTCTGTTTCACTGAACAAAGAGTCATGAGTACTGGCTAGGCTGGACTCGGAAGTCAGCAGGACCTCTGGATTCTCTGCTGAGAAATTTGTGCAGGGCAAAGTTAAGAAAGTATCAGTGGCTTCTGTTTTACTGGGAAGTAACACTGAGTTATCCATGGTACAGGGTGGAATTGCAGGAACTTCAATTTCACACAAAAAGAGCTCCGAATCACCTGCTGAATCAGCCAAAGGTGCTGAAGCAGGCGGGTCAGAACGCCAAATTTGCGAATTCGGAGTCACAAAAAAATCATCCAAAATCAGTTCCCACACATCAATCAATGGAGCCACAAAGTCATACTCACACACACCAGTTTTTATTAGGTTATAGGCAGACTTAATGCATGCATTCAATACCAATTCACTTTTTGCACTGTAAAATTGACAAAATGAACTTGAATCATTCTTCCATTCATTGACCAGAGCTTCCATCTCTCCTTTCTCAAATGGAGGATTCCAAGCATACTTAACAGGCAGATCATGGTTTGCAGATATGATTGTAGCAGGGACATATATTGGGTTAATTAGCAGGTGATTGGCAGATTCCTTATTCCTAAGAATCTCCAATACCTGTAGCAAGTGCTGAACTGTAGTGTATGCAAACTTTCCTTGCTTTACAAATAAGTTGATTTGTTCAATACTCTGTAATATCTCCTCATAATCATACTCAGATAATTCTTTTAAACAAAAATCTTTATTTTCCCTAGCCAGGGAGGAAAGTTCATTAGTAGTTTCATAAGTCCATTTAACTCCCCTGAAAGACAATTGCATTTCATTATCTGTTAATGGCAGAATCTCATTATAGGTCTCAGTCGCTAAGGATAACGATTCTGCAGATTGGACACGTTTCTTAGAACGTTTGCGTTTTGCCTTTGACCTTGCGGTTTTTGGTGATTTATTCAAAGCTGCAGGAAAATTATCAGTAACACTTTCTGCTTGCTGCTCATTCTTGCAAGCAATTGAAGGAGCAGCTGATTGGCCTGCTGCCAGGAGTTCATTAAGAGGAAAAGGCAATGGATCTATGCGCAACCAGTTATGGATCACAAACGCTAGAAATTCCAGCGGTCTTTCTTTCAAATCGGAATGATTGAGAACATCAAATGCCCACTGGAATAATTCCCCTTTAAACAAAATATAACTTAGTTGGAGTGCCCAGGTTGAAACAGGAGTCGCTTGGAGATCAGGATTGGTCAGGAACCTGGCACATTCAGAGAAAAACTCATTTTCTGTTTCAGAGCTAAGTTCTTCAAATTTCTTAAAGGAACAGGAACCATAATTAACAGTGTCATACTTTCTGGGAATCCCCCCCACACTGGGGATTGGTAATGGAGTTTTCATAATGTAACGCTTGGTGGTGTATTCTCCACAGTCAGCATGCAACGCATGAGCTGGCGTGGAGGAGGTACACACACTAGCACCAGGAAACAGGCTATCCCTAGTATAGTGGAGGGGAGGACTGACTCCAATAGGAGATTGTGGCGCACAGAGCCGGTGCAGATCTGACAGCCACAAACAATGCTTTCGTAATAACGTCTCAGCGCAAAGTAGCGCTGAGCGCACAAACCAGAACTGAGGAGATCAGGACAGGTAGACAGAATGAACGCTTGCTAGCTAGCGGCTACTTAGCGACAGCAAGCGTCCAAAACCAGACAGACTGGAATGAGGCAGCCAATGCGATGCGGCGATGGCGTGCCTCACAAAGACAGGACAGGATAGTCAGAAAATAGCAGGATTAAGATAGATGAACGTAACACAGATAAATATACAATAAGTATGTTTTCCTAGCGTATTACAATTACAGCTATCAATGAAACTATTTGTAACGTCTGACTAACATATGTATATATCGGCAATGAACCGATATATGACATAAGCAGGAACGCTGACTAGGAATGGAGTAACACAGGGAACAGGACTCAGAAGGATTCGCTATCTCTTCGCAGAGATGAACGCAATCCACAAACGGTAACAGAACAGGATTCAGAAGGATTCGTTATCTCTTCGCAGAGATGAACGCAATCCACAAACAGTAACAGAACAGGATTCAGAAGGATTCGTTATCTCTTCGCAGAGATGAACGCAATCCACAAACGGTAACAGGACAGGATTCAGAAGGATCCGTTATCTCTTCGCAGAGATGAACGCAATCCACAAACAGAACCAGGAGCAGGGTAACTACCTCAGCACGGGTGGTCACGGTACGCGCAACCTACCAAAACGTGCTGGAAAGCTGACTAACTGCACACAGGATATAAACAGTTCGTGTACGTATACATCAGCGACACTGATGTATCACGTAACACAAATACAAGGAAAATAATAAACGTGCTGGTATGCATATATATTGGCAATGAACCAATATATGATGCAAAGACCAGCAAAGTATCTTTATAACAAGAAACACGATCGGGGGCTAAAGCGACAGCAAGGCAGGCTTAAGCTGAAGCTATGAAAACCCAAGGAAACCCTGCAGGAAGCAGATCTTTATACTGAGGTCATCCAATGGGAGCAGACATGCAGATTCCCACACAGGTAAATGATAATCAGTCACAAGCTGACAGCAGGGAAAAACAGACAAAGCTATACAGCTTGCATGGAAATAGATCAGAACTGCCTGAGCTGCAGCACTACTTCCAGCAATAGCTGCTGCAGCAGCGATCATTACAGTCTCCCCCTTCATTGCCATGGTTCCCCCTTATAGTGCCCATAGTTTATGTCCTATATAGTTCCCCTAGTTAGTGTCTCCCACCTAGCATCTCTGTTATAGTGTTTACCAATAGCATCTCCAAATGTGTCTCCACCATGTAGTGCTATCAGTCTGTGTCTCCTCCCTTAGCTTCCTTGTAATAATACTCATAGTTAGTACTTTCCCTCATAGTGCTTGTTATAGATCCCACACTTAGGGTCTGAGCCCACTAGTGCAGTTGTGCGCAGTTGTGTGCAGTTGTGTCCGCTTTTCAGCAACACATCAATGTTACAGATGCTTAAAAAAAGCTGCACACACCTGCGTTAGTGGGCTCAGGCCATTAGTGCTCCCTAATTTAACCACAACCAGTGCCTCCCCCCCACCATATTTAAACTTATGACAATAACCTCACCCCTCAGATAGCGGACATCTACCACAGTGCCCTCAGTTTGTATTTCACTCCTACATTGCCCCTGTTATAAAATTTCCCTTGTGCTCCTGTTACAGAGGACTTGTACCTTTCCTCCCTCTGAGAACTAGCAGCAGAGCATGGCTCTCTATATACCTTACTGGACCATTTCTGCTTGCTCACACCTTACACGGATATAACCATCCATGTTAGCCATAGATATTGTCTGGTTCCAAGTCTGGTGCCTCTTCTGCTCTCCACCTTGTGTGTTACATGATGAAGTGGAATCAGTAAGAAGAGGAAGTTTATTAGATTTAGGAACCAGACAATCATGGGCGGCTATCTCTATGTAAGGATCAGTGAGCAGAAATGTCAGAGGGAGGTATATGTAGCATCTCTACCAGCTTTGCAGCCCCAGTTCTGCAGCGAGGGAAGAGAGACTTGGGTTACCCCAACAATTATTCAGGGCACATGCCCCAAAATAAAATGCCTAACATCATTGTTCACTCTGTGATATTGAAAATGTTTTTATTGATAATCTAACATACTTCTGGTATGGATAGTTATTAACCACTTCCCGACCGCCCACTACACAGGGGCGGCGGGGAAGTGGAGCCCTGCAGGACGGCCTCACCCACAGAGGCGGCGGTCCATTTAAGGGCATGGGCGGAGCGATCGCGTCATCCGTGACGCGATCCTCCGCCGGCGCCTGTCACCGCTCGCTCGCCGCAACATCCCGCGGGCTATACGGAAGCGCCGGCGGGATGTTAACCCCGCGATCGCCGCATACAAAGTGTATAATACACTTTGTAATGTTTACAAAGTGTATTATACAGGCTGCCTCCTGCCCTGGTGGTCCCAGTGTCCGAGGGACCACCAGGGCAGGCTGCAGCCACCCTAGTCTGCACCAAGCACACTGATTTTCTCCCCCCCCCCGCCCCAGATCGCCCACAGCACCCATCAGACCCCCCCCTGCCCACCCCCCAGACCCCTGTTTGCACCCAATCACCCCCCTAATCACCCATCAATCACTCCCTGTCACTATCTGTCAACGCTATTTTTTTTTATCCCCCCCCCCTGCTCCCTGCCCCCTCCTGATCACCCCCCACCCCTCAGATTCTCCCCAGACCACCCCCCCCCCAGACCACCCCCCCCTGTTTACTGTATGCATCTATCCCCCTGATCACCTGTCAATCACCTGTCAATCACCCGTCAATCACCCGTCAATCACCCATCAATCACCCCCTGTCACTGCCACCCATCAATCAGCCCCTAACCTGCCCCTTGCGGGCAATCTGATCACCCCCCCACACCAATAGATCGCCCACAGATCCGACATCAGATCACCTCCCAAATCCATTGTTTACATCTATTCTCTCCTCTAAACACCCACTAATTACCCATCAATCACCCATCAATCACCCCCTATCACCACTTGTCACTTTTACCTATCAGATCAGACCCTAATCTGCCCCTTGCGGGCACCCAATCACCCGCCCACACGCTCAGATTGCCCTCTGACCCCCCCTTATCAATTCACCAGTGCATTAATTACATCTGTTCTTCCCTGTAATAACCCACTGATCACCTGTCAATCACCTGCCAATCACCTATCACCCATCAATCACCCCCTGTCACTGCCACCCATCAATCAGCCCCTAACCTGCCCCTTGCGGGCAATCTGATCACCCACCCACACCATTAGATCGCCCGCAAACCCGCCGTCAGATTACCTCCCAAATGTATCGTTTACATCTGTTATCTTCTCTAAACACCCACTAATTACCCATCAATCACCCCCTATCACCACCTGTCACTGTTACCTATCAGATCAGACCCTAATCTGCCCCTTGCGGGCACCCAATCACCCGCCCACACGCTCAGATTGCCCTCTGACCCCCCCTTATCAATTCACCAGTGCATTAATTACATCTGTTCTTCCCTGTAATAACCCACTGATCACCTGTCAATCACCTGCCAATCACCTATCACCCATCAATCACCCCCTGTCACTGCCACCCATCAATCAGCCCCTAACCTGCCCCTTGCGGGCAATCTGATCACCCACCCACACCATTAGATCGCCCGCAAACCCGCCGTCAGATTACCTCCCAAATGTATCGTTTACATCTGTTATCTTCTCTAAACACCCACTAATTACCCATCAATCACCCCCTATCACCACCTGTCACTGTTACCTATCAGATCAGTGTGTGAAAGAACAAGAAAAGGACACCAAAATAGCATGTGACCAGTAATATGTGCTGGTGACCCAAAAATAGGCCAACAACTATATATTCATGGTGATAAAAATGGATATCAGTAAATTAACCAGCATGCACCTTGTCAGCAAAATAAATAGCAACAATATGTAGGGAAACAACTGACTCTTGGGTGCATACTGGAAATATTTTAATATAGAAAATTTCATATACAAAAACACATATACACATCAACAAAAACTAGAAACCCACCCACTACATAGACCCAATTAAAATAGGGACGCTACGGCCCTAAAAAACGCCATATCACCCACTACCTCACTAAATTCTCTTGGAGGCTGCAGTCCTCCGGTAAACTAGGACACGTCCAGAACTCCTTATGAATGAAATATAGTTCTTAAGTAGAAATTGCATGTAAACAGTAGACTCAATCGCAGTCGTGTGTGACGTCTGTAGCCACCAGTTAGATACATAAACTGGACTCATTCGCAGTCCTCCATATCACGTCAACATCTCCATTACTTGATATGTGCTGTACATCAAACAGTAGCTTAGAGTGTGGAACATGCACATCCACGGGATCAGCTGTAGCAAGGTAAGAGCCATGCAAACATGATAGAACGGCAACTGTGACTGTCCTCAGTATGGCAAACAGGCAAGCCTTCAATGTTATTGTGTACAGAGCTTAAGCGTTTTGAATCATCAGCATCCACCTGCGGTAGATGAGATGCAGCCAGCAACTGGGATGTAAAGTTCATAGGTTCATAGTTACCACACCGCTGAGTATGCGGATTCCGGATAAAGATGTGCTGCCACGATGGAGATGGAATTATAGGTTCCGGGCTCCGGATAGTCCTAGTAGGTGGTTATAGGTAGTGGTAAACCCTAATCTGCCCCTTGCGGGCACCCAATCACCCGCCCACACGCTCAGATTGCCCTCAGACCCCCCCCCCCCTTATCAATTCGCCAGTGCATTAATTACATCTGTCCTTCCCTGTAATAACCCACTGATCACCTGTCAATCACCTGCCAATCACCTATCACCCATCAATCACCCCCTGTCACTGCCACCCAACAATCAGCCCCTAACCTGCCCCTTGCGGGCAATCTGATCACCCACCCACACCAATAGATCGCCCGCAGATCCGACATCAGATCACCACCCAAGCGCAGTGTTTCCATCTATTCTCTCCTCTAAACACCCACTAATTACCCATCAATCACCCATCAATCACTCCCTATCACCACCTGTCACTGTTACCTATCAGATCAGACCCTAATCTGCCCCTTGCGGGCACCCAATCGACCGCCTACACGCT
This sequence comes from Hyperolius riggenbachi, assembly GCF_040937935.1. Classification (NCBI taxonomy): domain Eukaryota; kingdom Metazoa; phylum Chordata; class Amphibia; order Anura; family Hyperoliidae; genus Hyperolius; species Hyperolius riggenbachi. The sequence goes on from NC_090649.1 coordinate 195,729,028, forward strand.
CAGATTGCCCTCAGACCCCCCCTTATCAATTCGCCAGTGCAATATTTACATCTGTTCTCCCCTGTAATAACCCACTGATTACCTGTCAATCACCTATCAATCACCCATCAATCACCCCCTGTCACTGCCACCCATCAATCACCCCCTGTCACTGCCACCCATCAATCACCCGCTGTCACTGCCACCCATCAATCAGCCCCTAACCTGCCCCTTGCGGGCAAACTGATCACCCACCCACACCAATAGATCGCCCGCAGATCCGACATCAGATCACCACCCAAGCGCAGTGTTTCCATCTATTCTCTACCCTAAACACCCACTAATTACCCATCAATCACCCCCTGTCACTGCTACCTATCAGATTAGACCCCTATCTGCCCCTAGGGCACTCAATCACCCGCCCACACCCTCAGAATGCCCTCAGACCCCAGCCCTGATCACCTCGCCAGTGCATTGCTTGCATCCATTCCCCCCTCTAATCACACCTTGAGACACCCATCAATCACCTCCTGTCACCCCCTAGCACACCTACCCATCAGATCAGGCCCCAATTTGCCCCGTGTGGGCTCCTGATCACTCGGCCAAACCCTCAGACCCCCTTCCGATCACCTCCCCAGTGCATGGATTGCATCTATTTTCCCCTCTAACCACCCCCTGAGACACCCATCAATCACCTCCTGTCACCCCCCTAGCACTCCTATCCATCAGATCAGGCCCAATACAACCTGTCATCTAAAAGCCCACCCTGCTTATGACCGGTTCCACAAAATTCGCCCCCTCATAGACCACCTGTCATCAAAATTTGCAGATGCTTATACCCCTGAACAGTCATTTTGAGACATTTGGTTTCCAGACTACTCACGGTTTTGGGCCTGTAAAATGCCAGTGCGGTATAGGAACCCCACAAGTGACCCCATTTTAGAAAAAAAAGACACCCCAAGGTATTATGTTAGGTGTATGACGAGTTCATAGAAGATTTAATTTTTTGTCAAAAGTTAGCGGAAATTAATTTTTATTAGTTTTTTTTCACAAAGTGTCATTTTTCACTAACTTGTGACAAAAAATAAAATCTTCTATGAACTTGCCATACACCTAACGGAATACCTTGGGGTGTCTTCTTTCTAAAATGGGGTCACTTGTGGGGTTCCTATACTGCCCTGGCATTTTAGGGGCCCTAAACCGCGAGGAGTAGTCTAGAAAACAAATGCTTCAAAATGACCTGTGAATAGGACGTTGGGCCCCTTAGCGCACCTAGGCTGCAAAAAAGTGTCACACATGTGGTACCGCCGTACTCAGGAAAAGTAGTATAATGTGTTTTGGGGTGTATTTTTACACATACCCATGCTGGGTGGGAGAAATTTCTATGTAAATGGACAATTGTGTGTAAAAAAATCAAACAATTGTCATTTACAGAGATATTTCTCCCACTTAGCATGGGTATGTGTAAAAATACACCCCAAAACGCATTATACTACTTCTCCTGAGTACAGCGGTACCACATGTGTGGCACTTTTTTACGGAGCTGGGAAAAAAGGGCGCAGGCCGCTAGTGGACAAAAAGGGCGCCGCCATTCACTCCCATAATAAATAACGTTTAATGGGCGCCGAGCAGGAAAAAAGGGCGCCGGAGCTAAATAAAGTTTACAAACGGCGCCCGGAGCTAAATAAAGTTTACAAACGGCGCCCGGAGCTGTTTAATGATTTATAACTGAGCTTGTGTTGATTTACGTTTATAAAATGCACCCGTGCCGAATAACGTTTATGAAAATACTAAATATATTTATCTTATTTAAATAATTTAAACATTATTTAAAGTTTTATCCCTTACTGTTTTTAAAACATTATTAACAAAATAAAGCGATCAGTACGTAATGTAAATTGCAATATATTTTTTTATTTAAAGTTTTATCCCTTACTGTTTTTAAAACATTATTCACAAAATAAAGCGATCAGTACGTAATGTAAATTGGAATATATTTTTTGGAGTCACAATTTGTAAAACATTATTATCCACATAATAAAAAACATTATTATTCACAAAATAAAGCGATCAGTACGTTACGTAAATTGCAAAATATTTTTTGGCATCCATAATTAGTAAAACATTATTATCCACATAATAAAGGGGGGTCTTAGGTTTAGGCACCAACAGGGGGGTCTTAGGTTTAGGCACTAACAGGGGGGTCTTAGGTTTAGGCACCACCAGGGGGGGTCTTAGGTTTAGGCATCAACAGGGGGGTCTTAGGTTTAGGCACCAACAGGGGGGTCTTAGGTTTAGGCACCAACAGGGGGGTCTTAGGTTTAGGCACCAACAGGGGGGTCTTAGGTTTAGGCACCACCAGGGGCGTCTTAGGTTTAGGCACCAACAGGGGGGTCTTAGGTTTAGGCACCAACAGGGGGGTCTAGGGGTTAGGGGTAGGTACAGGGAGGGTTACTTAGGCACCAACAGGGGGGGGCTTAGGTTTAGGCACCAACAGGGGGGTCTTAGGTTTAGGCACCAAAAGGGGGGGCTTAGGTTTAGGCACCAACAGGGGGGTCTAGGGGTTAGGGATAGGTACAGGGAGGGTTCTGTGTAGGAGTAGGCTTAGGTATAGTTTTAGTAAAATTTTAGTAATAATTACTAATGTTTTACAACACTTATTACGAACGTACTTATATTTATATCATCGTTATAAAGAATATTTTCAGATTTTATTATAAGAACAAACCATAAATGAAGGTTATTCACAATAATATACAATTATAACAATTAAACATATATTATTGTTTTTTTAATAAACGTAATTATAAGTTTAACTTTACAAATAGGGAAGATTAACGTTTTCACAATTTCCGATTTTATAAACATTATTTAATGATTTATAATTTTGTTAAACTTTATTTGTAAACGAAATATAGCACACTATTTTTATAAACCCTATTAATGATTAATTATTATTTAGAGTTTACACCCCGCGCCCTTTTTGTCCAGGCGCCCTTTTTGTACGTACGCCTTTTTTACACCCTAAGTACGCTAAGGGGCCCAAAGTCCAATGAGTACCTTTAGGATTTCACAGGTCATTTTGCGACATTTGGTTTCAAGACTACTCCTCACGGTTTAGGGCCCCTAAAATGCCAGGGCAGTATAGGAACCCCACAAATGACCCCATTCTAGAAAGAAGACACCCAAAGGTATTCCGTACGGAGTATGGTGAGTTCATAGAAGATTTTATTTTTTGTCACAAGTTAGCGGAAAATGACACTTTGTGAAAAAAAACTATTAAAATCAATTTCCGCTAACTTGTGACAAAAAAATAAAAACTTCTATGAACTCACCATACTCCTAACGGAATACCTTGGGGTGTCTTCTTTCTAAAATGGGGTCATTAGTGGGGTTCCTATACTGCCCTGGCATTTTAGGGGCCCTAAACCGTGAGGAGTAGTCTTGAAACAAAAATGACCTGTGAAATCCTAAAGGTACTCATTGGACTTTGGGCCCCTTAGCGTACTTAGGGTGTAAAAAAGTGCCACACATGTGGTACCGCCGTACTCAGGAGAAGTAGTATAATGCGTTTTGGGGTGTATTTTTACACATACCCATGCTAAGTGGGAGAAATATCTCTGTAAATGACAATTGTTTGATTTTTTTACACACAATTGTCCATTTACATAGAAATTTCTCCCACCCAGCATGGGTATGTGTAAAAATACACCCCAAAACACATTGTACTACTTCTCCCGAGTATGGCGATACCACATGTGTGGCACTTTTTTGCACCCTAAGTGCGCTAAAGGGCCCAAAGTCCAATGAGTACCTTTAGGATTTCACAGGTCATTTTGAGAAATTTCGTTTCAAGACTACTCCTCACGGTTTAGGGCCCCTAAAATGCCAGGGCAGTATAGGAACCCCACAAATGACCCCATTTTAGAAAGAAGACACCCCAAGGTATTCCGTTAGGAGTATGGTGAGTTCATAGAAGATTTTATTTTTTGTCAAAAGTTAGCGGAAATTGATTTTAATTGTGTTTTTTCACAAAGTGTCATTTTCCGCTAACTTGTGACAAAAAATTAAATCTTCTATGAACTCGCCATACTACTAACGGAATACCTTGGGGTGTCTTCTTTCTAAAATGGGGTCATTTGTGGGGTTCCTATACTGCCCTGGCATTTTAGGGGCCCTAAACCGTGAGGAGTAGTCTTGAAACGAAATTTCTCAAAATGACCTGTGAAATCCTAAAGGTACTCATTGGACTTTGGGCCCTTTAGCGCAGTTAGGGTGCAAAAAAGTGCCACACATGTGGTATCGCCGTACTCAGGAGAAGTAGTATAATGTGTTTTGTGGTGTATTTTTACACATACCCATGCTGAGTGGGAGAAATATCTCTGTAAATGGACAATTGTGTGTAAAAAAAATTAACAAATTGTCATTTACAGAGATATTTCTCCCACCCAGCATGGGTATGTGTAAAAATACACCTCAAAACACATTATACTACTTCTCCTGAGTACGGCAATACCACATGTGTGGCACTTTTTTGCAGCCTAACTGCGCTAAGGGGTCCAAAGTCCAATGAGCACCTTTAGGCTTTACAGGGGTGCTTACAATTTAGCACCCCCCAAAATGTCAGGACAGTAAACACACCCCACAAATGATCCCATTTTGGAAAGTAGACCCTTCAAGGTATTCAGAGAGGGGCATGGTGAGTCCGTGGCAGATTTCATTTTTTTTTGTCGCAAGTTAGAAGAAATGGAAACTTTTTTTTTTTTTTTTTTTCCTCACAAAGTGTCATTTTCCGCTTACTTGTGACAAAAAATAATATCTTCTATTAACTCACTATGCCTCTCAGTGAATACTTTGGGATGTCTTCTTTCCAAAATGGGGTCATTTGGGGGGTATTTATACTATCCTGGAATTCTAGCCCCTCATGAAACATGACAGGGGGTCAGAAAAGTCAGAGATGCTTGAAAATGGGAAAATTCACTTTTGGCACCATAGTTTGTAAACGCTATAACTTTTACCCAAACCAATAAATATACACTGAATGGGGTTTTTTTTATCAAAAACATGTTTGTCCACATTTTTCGCGCTGCATGTATACAGAAATTTTACTTTATTTGAAAAATGTCAGCACAGAAAGTTAAAAAAATCATTTTTTTGCCAAAATTCATGTCTTTTTTGATGAATATAATAAAAAGTAAAAATCGCAGGAGCAATCAAATAGCATCAAAAGAAAGCTTTATTAGTGACAAGAAAAGGAGCCAAAATTCATTTAGGTGGTAGGTTGTATGAGCGAGCAATAAACCGTGAAAGCTGCAGTGGTCTGAATGGAAAAAAAGTGGCCGGTCCTTAAGGGGTAGAAAGCCCTAGGTCCTCAAGTGGTTAAAAGCCTACAACTAATCTAAGGATAAATATTCCAATCAGAGAACTAAAGAATAAAATCCTATCTCACACTTTCAGTTATGATTTTCAAATATGGCAACAGTGAGCTGAGGAAACTAGCAGCAGCAAAAGGGATGTCTGCCTTGGCCAGACTCCAGTTATCCAAATGTAATTGTTTCTTGTGTGAAGCTTTCTTTTCCAATCATGTCATTGTTCTGAAGCAGCTGTTCAAATTTGGATTCTTTTTAGCTCATATACAGTTCACAGTCAAACCTGAAAAAATATGGAAATACATACCAGAGCGAGCCTACTGCCTGAGGTATGTTTTGGCATGGCTTAAGTACACTAGTGAAAATCATAGTTTATCTGGACAAACTGAAATAACAATTCCAGATGGAGTTGTCTTTATTTAAAGTCTCTGTCCAGGCACAAATGTCTACAAGAGTTATTTGAATCCTCATGATTTAGTTTTGTTTGTGTAGAAAATCCTGAATTAGCTTAAATGAAATACATGAGTTTTAAAGCAGCCAGGTCAGGTGTCCAGTCTCTGCATACTTCCCAATGATTGTAAGCTCCAAAGGGCAGGGCTCTCTCTTCTAGTGTTTTCATTGCTGCTGTGTAATGAGTCTACATATTTACATATTTTACCCTCGAAGTATATTCTACATCCCAGTTTCACTGCGTCTTCTGTATAATTAAAACTTCTCTGTTGGTTTTTGCATTTTCTGTATCCCTCCTTCTGCGTTCATGCAGTTATATATACTATAAAACATTTATTGTACCACCCCATGGAAGATGTTAGTGCTATATAATTGTAAAAACAAAACAGAGGACACCAAGAGCCCAATAGTGCAATATTGTCTGGTAAGCTCAATATATAATGTAATGTCAAAGGTTCTTATACTCACAAAGGTGGGTTACCATCAGGTAACCACTTGACAGGCAGGTGGGGAGTATTAGTACCTGACCCCACTCCGGTATAAAAGTCACTCTCTGTAAATAGGAAAATGGGGAAAGAACCCCTCCACCAGGGGTGGACTTAATCGTGCTGTAATATGTATGAACAGAGGCGCCAAGCAGAATAAAACAATGTTCTAAAAATGAAAAAAGAGGGAAGTCGAGGTGGACTTACCTCCCTCTGGTAGTGGACATATACTCAAATGCAGAGTAAAAAATATACAATTTATTCACAGCTCCATAAAATCGCAACGGGTTTCGCGGTCAACAGTCCTGCTTCATCGGGCAGTACAGGAGCATGTTAAACTGGTTCAGGTCCATAAAGCATGTGAGCGCCTCTGTAATGAAAATTCTAAAACTTTCCTCACTATAGATTTTCATTGCTGTAGGCTGCAGTGTTCTAAGAAAGTTAAAGTGTACCTGAGATGAAAAAAAAAAAATATATACATGTATATATGTGTGTGTATGTATGTATATATATATATATATATATATATATATATATATATATATATTTTTTTTTTATTAATTGTTAACATATAGATACATACCAGTGGCATAGCAATAGGGGATGCAAGGGTGCGACCACACTGGGGGGACCACTAGGGGCCCCCCTCCACCATAGTATTAGTTCTTCAATTGTGCTATGCTGGTAATGATTACTTCTATATATGCTTTGAATAGTGGTAATCCTTAACAAACTGTGCCCCTTCTCTGCTTATGTATAGAATGCGGGGGGAGGGGGGGGGGACAATGTAAAACTTGCACTGAGGCCCAAAGCTCCTTAGCTACACCACTGATACCTATCTACAAATCATTAGTTCTCATACAGTTTTTGGGGGAAGGGTACTCACACTATAATTGCCAAAATTAGACCATAAACATGATCAGTAATTCCAGGAAGTGACATTTTTTAAGGCCTCTAAGTTTCATGTTCAGTCGCAATATCTCCAAGTTGCCATACCACTTCTTTGTAGTTGAGTACCACAGTCATTTGCCATTCAAAATTTGCATCACACGGATTTTAACTTCAAGAAGAGGAAATTTCTGATGGTAGAGGGATCAACACTTCAAAATCAGTGTCTTGATGTCATCGATGATCTGGGGGGGGGGGGGGTAGTGCTTCAAGCACACTGGAACGGAGGAAAAAAAGTAGATTTGTACATACCTGGGTGTTTTTCCAGCCACTGTGTTCTTTAAGGCCCATCAGTGTCTTCTGGGTCCCCTCCGTTGTGCCACTGTCACCCAAATTAAACCCTCCAACCTGGCTGGGTCACGCACTAAAGAGCATGTGCTGTCCCAGCCCACACCTCCTATATCGCGTTCCTATAGCATTCAGGAACATTCTGCACTGCACGATTTTTAAAGACTTGTAACGGCACATGAAACAGCCCATGTGCAGTAGTGCGTGACCCAGCTGGGTCAGAGACTTTAATTAGGGTGACAGCGGCACAACTGAGGGGACCTGGAGGACACGGACAGGCCTTGAAAAGTATGAGAGGGGCTGGAAGAAGTAAAAATCAATCTTTCCCCACAGTTCAGGTGAGCTTACTGTTTTGCACTGGAACATCACAACATAAAAAACATGCTTCCCAGCTACAGTGACAAAACTATGCTCCAATTTGGGGAAATAGTCAGGCCAATAACTTTTTAACGCACCCTTGTACAACACAAGAAAAGGCCAATGTGCTTTAAACTTTGTTTTTTGCATGGTAACTGATTATACTATATTCATCATGCCATACACTGTTTTAGTTTACCTATGTTGTTAGAAAAATGTAAACAAAGACTAGGGAGAAGGGTAATTTACAAAATTATTAGAAGAACCTTTTTAACTATACGGTCACTGACCCATATGAGCTAATGAAGCACTGATTATATTTTCCACTCAAATGAGTGGAAGAAGATATGCACAATTTGCTAAAATCAAAGTCAGCAAATTGAATATATTCCACTTGTGTAGCAAGGAGAACCAGATGTAATGATGGTATATTCTCAACTCAAGCACAGCTGTCTGAATGCATGTGCATTGCATACTGGTTTATGAAAGAGACTTGTAAAACCTAGCAATGTAAAGAGAGCACTATACAGTGTGGTATACAGCAGTGTGCATTGGATTAGTGGATTCATGCACAACTAGTACAAACTGGTACAAACATTTTCTGTAGATTATAATATATAGTAGAATATAAAATTATAATAGCGTTACTATTTTTTGTTTTTATGTGTTGTGAGGGACTAGCATCAACTGGTAGGCTTGGCAGACAGTGAAGCAGGCTCTGACACAGTTTCCAGGTGCAAAACTTTGTGTTTTTATTTCACAGCAAAGTGACACAAACAGTTTGAAGATAATAAGTCCACAGCAAATGCAAACCTTAATATGCAGCGAGTTTCAAACAGCACTTTCCATGCAAAGTCCATATGAAAGGTGGTAGTCTTTGAATGATGCAATCCTGGATAACTCCCAGCAGTTTTGTCAGAGTCTCTGACTAGCAGCCATGCTGCTCACACACACTCCCCAACCAGGAAGTGATCACCTTTTTTATGTGTCAGCTGTGAAGCTGACCAGTTGAGGTAAAACCCGGAGTGCAATTCCACCCAGGATAGGACGACCAGGAGCACCCACCCGCCTTGCTTCTGGTCAGCTCCAGCCCAATAATGAGACTTAGCTATTCACATAACCAAGCCACACAAACTCTGGAGCTGCTACTGCATGTAGCGTCGGATCCTGGGTGCAACATACCTCCCATCTACTACCATTCCAGACAAAGTGCATAAATATTTTTTATCCACTTTGTTACATACCTCCCCCCTCTGTTCGAACCCATGGGTTCGGACACCTTCTGCCATGAGACAATGTGTCCTTGAGAGGGCATCAGCATTTCCTTGCAGTTTCCCAGCCCTATGTTCCACAGTGAACCTGAAGGGCTGTAGTGCCAGAAACCAACGTGTTACCCTGGCATTCTGCTCTTTATTTTTACACATCCAGGTGAGTGGAGCATGATCAGTAATGAGACGAAATTGACGACCCAGGAGGTAGTATCGGAGAGCCTCCAGAGCCCATTTGATAGCAAGGCATTCACGCTCTACAATACTATAATTTCTCTCTGCAGGTGTCAGCTTTCGACTCAGATACACAACCGGATGCTCCTCACCTTCCACTTCTTGAGACAACACTGCTCCCAACCCAACACTTGAAGCATCAGTTTGTACAACAAATTCTTTATTGAAGTTAGGAGTGATAAGCACTGGACCCCTGCACAAAAGGGTTTTAAGATCCTGAAATGCCTTCTCAGCCTCTGGGCCCCAGTGTATTTTACCAGAGTCTTTCCCTTTTGTCAAATCAGTAATTGGGGTGGCTACCGTGGCAAAATTGGGCAAAAACCTTCTGTAATAACCCACCAGGCCTAAAAAAGTCCTTACTTGTTTTTTTGTTTTAGGCTGAGGCCAGTCTCTAATTGCCTCAACCTTGTTTATTTGGGGCTTTATCAAACCCCGCCCTATGGTGTACCCTAAATACCGGGCTTCCTCGAGTCCTACCGCACATTTCTTTGGATTGGCTGTCAGCCCAGATTTTCTGAGGGAGTCTAAGACAGCCTGCACTTTGGGCAGATGACTGTCCCAGTCATGGCTAAATATGACTATGTCATCTAAATAAGCTGAAGCAAAGTGTTGATGGGGCTTGAGAATTCTGTCCATCATTCTTTGAAAGGTAGCAGGAGCCCCTTGCAACCCAAAGGGCATTTTTTTGTAATGAAATAACCCCTCAGGAGTGGTAAATGCTGTCTTCTCTTTGGCCTGCTCAGTTAAAGGGAGGGCCACTCTATCTTTCCAAGGCTTAATGAGGTTGACATGGTACACTTGCTCTGGCTTTCGTCTCCCCGGTTGGTATACTTTGTAATTTACTTCCCCCACCTTCTCAATGATCTCATAGGGGCCCTGCCATTTAGCCAGGAACTTACTTTCTACCGTGGGAATGAGCACGAGTACCCGATCCCCAGGGTTGAAAGTCCTAACTGTTGCTGACCTGTTATATATACGGCTTTGAGCTTTCTGAGCTTGTTGCAAGTGTTCTCTGACCACGGGCATCACTGCTGCTATTCTTTCCTGCATAAGGGAAATGTGCTCTATTACACTTCTATGGGAGTAGTTTCTTGTTCCCAGGTCTCTTTGGCTATATCCAGTATACCACGGGGTTGCCGTCCGTACAACAGCTCAAAGGGCGAGAACCCTGTGGAAGACTGGGGAACCTCCCTAATGGCAAACAATAGATAGGGCAGGAGACAGTCCCAGTCCCTGCCATCTTTTTCCACTACCTTTTTCAGCATATTTTTTAGTGTTTTGTTAAATCGTTCTACAAGACCATCCGTCTGTGGATGATATACTGAAGTACGTAACTGTTTTATTTTCATAACTTTACACAATTCCTTCATTACTTTGGACATAAAGGGTGTCCCTTGATCTGTTAAGATCTCTTTTGGAATACCAGTGCGAGTAAACATCTGAAACAGTTCTTTTGCTATTGTCTTGGAGGAGGAGTTCCTCAATGGCATTGCCTCCGGGTAGCGGGTGGCATAATCCAAGACAACTAAAATGTACTGGTTTCCTCTGGCAGATTTAACCAACGGGCCCACTAGATCCATCGCTATCCTATCAAAGGGTACCTCAATGATAGGCAATGGAACGAGGGGGCTGCGGAAATGTGGCAGAGGAGCAGACATTTGACACTCAGGACATGATTCACAGTATTTCTTTACATCGCCATGCACCCCAGGCCAAAAGAACCTTTGTAAGATCCGATCCTTTGTCTTTTCAGCCCCCAGGTGACCCCCCAGAGGGTGTTTATGTGCTAGATCTAAGGCTATCTGGCGAAAAGGTTGAGGAACCACAAGCTGTTCGACCACTTCACTTCGGACTTTTTCAATTCTATACAGTAACTCATTATTAACAGCCATATGTGGAAACTCACCCTCTGCACCTGGAGCCTGACTCACACCATTTATTACAGTTACATTTTCCCATGCCCTAACCAGAGTAGGGTCCCTCATTTGGGCAGTACCAAAATTTTCTCGGGAGACCTCCCACTCTGGCATAGGAGATTCACTGGTTGTTTCCCCAGGTTCCCCTATTTCACCTGCCATAACTGTTAAAGGGTAAGACACAGCATCACCTCTGAGTTCCTCATCATTTTTACACCCATTTTGCTCACATACAGGCAATAACACTGGAGGTTCAGATACACATTCCAACTTCATATTGCATTGTTTTTGCCCCTCCCATAAGTTCCAGAAAAGGGGAAAATCTCTTCCCAAAATGACAATGTGTGCCAAGTTTGGGACCACTGCTACTTCATGAGAGGCCACTCCACAGTTTGTTTCCAGGGGTAAAACAGCAGTGGGGTACTTTTTACAGTCTCCATGAACACACAGAACCGATATGTGCCGTTCACCAAGCAGGGTACTCGTTACCAGACTGCCATGGACCAGTGTCACAAGGCTGCCTGAGTCCAGAAGTGCATGTACACTGTTACCAGCAATCTTGACCACAGTCATATGTGACTCAGAGTTCCCCTGGCAGACTGTTAGAGCAAAGAAAGACAGTCTGCGAGCATGGTCACACTCCATAGAAAGCGGACAGTTAGCTGCAATATGTCCCCATTCGTTACACCGCCAACATTGTATAAGTCCTGGGTTTCTAGAGGGAAGTCCTACTCGCTTCCCACCAAACCCTTTAAGTCCCTCTGAAGCGTGACGCTCCCCTTCTACACCCCCAAACACCACAGGTTTAGTCTTACCCATTGCCTTGGGAGCTGACGGCTTTGGGGATGGGGCTCGCTGAGCTGTCGACCAGGCCAGGGATTCCTCAGCAGCAAGGTAGCATTCCACCATCTCAATTAGCTGGTCTGCCGATTTTGGATTCGAATGGCTCACCCATCTCCGTAAAGCTTGAGGAAGCGCTCGCAAGAAACGGTCCATAGTGATCCTTTGCACGATCTGAGGACCTGTTAACACTTCCGGCTCAAGCCATTTTTTCATCAGATGAATCAAGTCGTGCATCTGGGACCTAGGAGACTTTGACGGTGAATACTCCCAACTGTGTACTCGTTGGGCCCGTACAGCCGGCGTGACACCCAGACGTCTCAGGATTTCATTTCTCAGTTTGTCATAATCCTTGGCATCTTCCAGGGCAAGGTCAAAGTAGGCTTTCTGGGCATCGCCCGTCAGAAAAGGTGCTACCAACCCTGCCCACTGGGTTTTAGGCCAGGCCTCCCTTTCTGCAGTCCTTTCAAACGTATGCAGGAAGGCCTCCACATCATCATGCGGTGTCATTTTTTGAAGAAAACAACTAGCTCGGATAGAGCCAGCATTGCCCGGGACACCCGCTTGGGCCTCTGAGCTTCGCTCAGCAAGTTTTTGTACAACCTCAGTCAGAAGCTTTCTGTCAGCCTCTGCAGCTGTAGCCAGTCTTTCATACATTTCCTTAGATTGCTCCTGCATAGCTGTTGTTTGCTGCTGAAGGACTGCATTAGTTTGCCGCTGTTCAATAGTAGCCAGTGCCAACCGCTTGACTAACTCCTCCATTCTGCTGTACAGATTCTCAGTCCAAGGAGATGAAAACAATTATTGATGGCACTGTCCCTTTAACCTCCTTAGCGGTAACCCCGTGTGTGACACGGGGTAAGCCGCCGGAGGGTGCCGCTCAGGCCCTGCTGGGCCGATTTACTTAATTTTTTTTTTGCTGGACGCAGCTAGCACTTTGCTAGCTGTGCCAGCACCCCGATCGCCGCCGCCGTGCGCCCGATCGCCGCTATCCGGTGTGGCGCGCGCCCCCCCCCCCCAGACCCCGAGCGCTGCCTGGCCAATCAGTGCCAGGCAGCGCCGAGGGGTGGATCGGGTCTCCCAATGACGTCCCGACGTCGCTGACGTCGGTGGCGTCATTCCGCCCCGTCGCCATGGCGACGGGGGAAGCCCTCCAGGAAATCCCGTTCTTTGAACGGGATTTCCTGATCGCCTATCGCCGGAGGCGATCGGCGGGGCTGGGGGGATGCCGCTGAGCAGCGGCTATCATGTAGCGAGCCCTCGGCTCGCTACATGATTTAAAAAAAAAATAATTAAAAAAAAACTGCTGCGCTGCCCCCTGGCGGTATTTTTCATACCGCCAAGGGGGTTAAGAGCACTGCATTTCACTCTGCCACTTTGCCCGCATCCGAGCACCAATTGTGAGGGACTAGCATCAACTGGTAGGCTTGGCAGACAGTGAAGCAGGCTCTGACACAGTTTCCAGGTGCAAAACTTTGTGTTTTTATTTCACAGCAAAGTGACACAAACAGTTCGAAGATAATAAGTCCACAGCAAATGCAAACCTTAATATGCAGCGAGTTTCAAACAGCACTTTCCATGCAAAGTCCATATGAAAGGTGGTAGTCTTTGAATGATGCAATCCTGGATAACTCCCAGCAGTTTTGTCAGAGTCTCTGACTAGCAGCCATGCTGCTCACACACACTCCCCAACCAGGAAGTGATCACCTTTTTTATGTGTCAGCTGTGAAGCTGACCAGTTGAGGTAAAACCCGGAGTGCAATTCCACCCAGGATAGGACGACCAGAAGCACCCACCCGCCTTGCTTCTGGTCAGCTCCAGCCCAATAATGAGACTTAGCTATTCACATAACCAAGCCACACAAACTCTGGAGCTGCTACTGCATGTAGCGTCGGATCCTGGGTGCAACATACCTCCCATCTACTACCATTCCAGACAAAGTGCATAAATATTTTTTATCCACTTTGTTACAGTGTGTAAATAGAAATAGTCACATTGTTTCCAGTGCAAAAGAACTTCAATATCTAATGACCTGGCAAAACTACACAGCCTGACTTATTAATCTCCATATTGCTTGGTTGATCATAACCCCATTTTGAAGAAGACCGAAAAGGGGTTATGTGGCATCTGTGAAGCAAGATAAACAATAACATAACAAAAAAGTACTTCTTAATTAATTACAAATCAGTAGGAAGTCCAGTGTAACCTAAAATGTTAATACACCACTTTTACGTAAATAAAACAAGTATATAAATATGCCACCCAACAAGAAATATTGTGTACAGTACACAATAATAGTAGCCAGGTGTATAGATGAAAGAAGTATAGTTGTAATAAAGTAAAAAAAATGTGGCTTTTAGCTAATGTCAAATTTTCAGACGGAAGAGACAGGTTTGCTGCAGTGGTTCATCCTATCACCCTTTCATTCACTCCTCTTAAGGGGAGTGACTGAGGTAGGAAAGAGGAGGGAATGGGAGGGAAGATAGACAGGAACATCCCAGTAAGCCTGCCTCTTCCTTTCTGAAAATGTGATTTTACCTTAAAGACATATTTTTAAAGCTGTGATTATGAGGACCGGGGGAAACAAGGAGCAGAACAGACAATGCACAGAGTTATGTGGATCCATCTTGAACTTTACTCTGTGCTTACCTTAGGTAGCAATTATTCGTGTCAGGTGCGCTTTAATTATAAATAGATTAACACTTTAAGGGGGTCTAAGAGTTAATGGCACTTGGACTGAAGTGGCTAAAGTGCTTCCATGGCAAGACCGAACAAGAATCTGTAATCATTCATACTGTGCAGTAAGCAAAAGCAACTAATTCAAAATCACATTTAAAAGTCTACAGAGAGAAATGTAACTATCATTAAGTATGCCACTTTTATAGCAATTATGATTGCTCTTTGCTGTACATTACTGGATGTAGCTGATGATTTTGATAATGCAGAGCAGAGTCAGATGGCTACCCCTAAATGAACGCAACTACACAAGAAGCAGGTGTAAAATGCATCAAGAATGGGAAACTATTTGCTATGGCTTCTGTACCCATGCATATGCCTTTCAGCATCAAGGAATAATCCATAATAAACACTTGATGCAAAGCCAATGATAATCAGCTAGGAGTATGCCAATGTACCACAACCTCAGTACAAAGTAATCACACTCTCCCATCCACCACAGTGTGACAGTTCACTTCTTATACTCTCTCCCTCTTTCTCCACTGAGCAGGAAAATAATAGTTTGCCAGATTACATGATTACAGTACATTAGGCAATGTCTCATGCTTAGGTGCCACACTGAGTAAAAGGGGGTAGCCTGAGACAGCTGAACTGTAATCAGGTTTCACACTCAAATATACACTCTGGACTAAATCTATGAATTTAGATGCATAGAGCTATCTGAGAAGAAATGGACTATAGATAATGGATTTAGTTCAGATCTACTGTGTATGTTTATTTGTGGGATGGAAACAAATACACACATGGTTGCCCATTTATAAAAAATAGCAAAAACATCACTGACAAATAACGAAAAGCAGTAAGAAATACTGCACTAGAGAACAAGAATCTAACAGTAGCCTGAGAATCTCCCGAAGGGAGGAGTCAGGCTGGGAGTAGGAAGGACCAGAGCGTGAGTGACACCAATGGGAGGATGTCACTGACTGATCTGTGAACTATCTCTTAACTGAGGAGATAGCTCTCAAGGTCGGACAAGCCAGGTCGGCAACACACGGACAGATAAAGTACAAAGACAGGAGGCTGATTCGGTAATCCTAAGGCAAGCAGGGTTTGGCAACAGAGTATCAGATATAGCGAAGTACCGAATCAGTGATCAGAAGAGAGGTCAGGAAAGCAGAAAGCCATAACAGATAATAACAATGCCTAGTCTTGGGTGTGAGCTCCGTGATCATCAACACCCTGGAACTAGTCTGACATATAACAGAATGGTAATACAAGTCCCTAGTCTTGGGTGTGAGGTCCGTGATCATCAACACCCTGGAACTAGTCTGAAGTATAACAGAATGGTAACACAAGTCCCTAATCTTGGGTGTGAGGTCCGTGATCATCAACACCCTGGAACTAGTCTGAAGTATAACAGAATGGTAACACAGATTCTGACAAAAAGGTCTGAGTGCTTCCACGTAGTGATCACAACGGCAGACAACCAGTGAATGACCAGCACCCAGTATATATAGCACAGCGCTCTCCAGCGCCTCCCCTAAGTGCTGGACCAATGGGAACTGGTAGAATCATCAGCTGACCCGCTTGGTCAGCTGACTCCCTTCTGTCTGTCATAAAAGTTCTGCCTCTCAGCGCGCGTGCGCGTCCTTCTGAACCTGTGTGGACTATCAGTCCCAGCCACACCAGACATGTGTCGTGTACCACCCGCCGCGCTGGACGCGGAACCAGCCGCACCGCTATCAGGGAATGCGGTGGTTTCTCCACGTTCAGCCATACTAGCAGATGTAGGCCTACGCGTGCAAACCGCCGCGTTAGACGCGGAATCAGCCGCCTTGTTCTGAGCACACGCGGCAGCTTTTCCGCGTTTTCTCACAGTAATGAGGAGTGGACTCTGGACAGCTCCTACCCGGTTTCTCAGGATGTAGGGCGTGGAACTCCCTCTTTAATTCATCCACATGCATGCGGCAATCAGGTACCCATGTTCTTTCCTCAATGCCATAACCCTTCCAATGAACTAAATACTGTACTGAGTTCTGTACAATACTTGAGTCTAACATTTTTTCCACTTCATACTCAGGTTGGTCATCCACCATCACAGGGGGAGGAGAAGTGGAATCTACATGCACTGCTGGCTTAAGCAGGGATACATGCAACGATCTCACACCACGCATGCTGGCAGGAAGATTAATGGCATAAGTAACATTGTTGATTTTCCTGGTTACTGGGAAAGGACCCACAAATCTGGGTCCTAGCTTGGGTGAAGGCTGTTTTAAAGCCAAATGACGAGTGGACACCCAGATCAAGTCTCCTGGCCGGAACTTCCACTCTATGGAACGTTTCTTGTCAGCTTGTCCTTTCTGACTCTGAAAAGCCTTCTCTAGATTCTTTTTCACAATTCCCCAAATGTTTTTAAATTACTTTCGCCATGCCTCCAAAGCTGGAAACGGAGTAGAAGCTACTGGCAATGGGGCGAACCTAAGCAACCTTCCTGTTACCACCTGGAATGGAGAGAATCCAGAAGAAGAGCTTTTCAAATTATTGTGTGCAAATTCTGCAAACGGCAAGAACTTGACCCAATCAGTCTGTGCATCCGCAACATAACACCTTAGAAACTGTTCCAGAGATTGATTAATTATCTCGGTCTGACCATTGGTCTGTGGGTGGTAGCCCGACGAAAACAAAAGTTCCATGCCCAACTGATGACAGAATGCCCTCCAAAATTTAGAAACAAATTGGACTCCCCGATCTGACACTATATTTTCCAGAATGCCATGTAGCCGGAAGATATGCAGGATGAAGAGATCGGCCAACTCCTGGGCCGAGGGGAGTCCTTTCAGGGGCACGAAATTGGCCATTTTACTGAATCTGTCGACTACCACCCAAATGACCGACATGCCCTCAGACTTCGGGAGTTCACCCACAAAATCCATGGACAAATGGGTCCATGGTTCACTCGGGGTGGGTAAAGGCTGCAATGTACCCACAGGTGCCTGACGGGAGGGTTTACTTCTTGTACACACTGCACATTCTCTCACATACTCCTTGCAGTCAGTTGCCAATGAAGGCCACCATGCACACCTAGCAACAAGGTCCTGTGTTCTGGTGGCACCAGGATGTCCAGCATTTTTGTGGGAGTGGAACATCTGCAATATCTGGAGGCAAAATGGCAACGGTACAAACATGACCCCTTCAGGCTTTCCTTCAGGGACATCCTGCTGGAAGGGACTTAAAGTTTCAGTCCAGTTCCTCCAGGTCTCTGTGGCTGCCAACACCACTTTCTGTGGGAGAATGGTCTCTGGGTCTGAGGGCTGTGCTGTCTCTGGCTCAAAACATCTGGATAAAGCATCTGCTTTAATGTTTTTACTACCCGGGGTATACGTAATTATAAATCTGAATCTCGAGAAAAACAGTGACCACCGAGCCTGTCGGGGACTCAATCTCTTAGCCCCCTCGATGTATTCCAAATTTTTGTGATCAGTGTAAACTGTAATCGTATGTTCTGCTCCTTCTAGCCAATGACGCCATTCTTCAAAGGCCAATTTAATGGCTAGGAGCTCCCTGTTGCCTAGATCGTAGTTTTTCTCTGCGGGTGAAAATCTACGGGAGAAATAGGCACACGGGTGTAACCTTCCCTGCAACCCAGAACGCTGAGGCAGCACAACCCCTACCCCAACCTCGGAGGCATCAACCTCCACAATAAAGGGATAGGAGATGTCGACGTGTCTCAAAATGGGTGCAGTACAAAACAATTCCTTCAGGGTGGAGAAAGCAGCAAGAGCTTTGGAGGACCAGTGGTTAGTGTCTGCCCCTTTCTTTGTGAGACTGGTGAGGGGTGCGATGACTGTGGAGTACCCCTTTATGAACCTTCTATAGATGTTAGCAAACCCTAAGAATCTCTGGAGAGCCTTCTGTCCCACCGGCTGAGGCCACTCCAGAACAGCAGAGACTTTGGCAGGGTCCATAGAAAGGCCCGAGGTAGAAATTATGTACCCCAGAAAGGCGACAGATGTTACCTCAAAAATGAATTTCTCCAACTTGGCATATAACATGTTTTGTCTTAGCTTGCGCAACACAAACCTGACGTGATCCCTATGCTCTCAGAGGTTGGCTGAGAAGATTAGTATATCATCCAAATATGCCAGGACAAATTTGCCTAACACCTCTCTGAACACCTCATTAATGAGCTCCTGAAAGACGGCCGGGGCGTTACACAACCCGAAGGGCATCACCAGGTACTCGTAATGCCCATCGGGTGTGTTAAAGGCCGTCTTCCATTCATCACCCTCTCTGATCCGTACCAGGTTGTATGCACCCCGCAAATCCAACTTTGAGAAAATCTTAGCATTGGTGACCTGAGTAAACAAATCGTCTATCAAAGGAAATGGATAGCGATTTTTTACTGTGATTTTATTCAGGCCCCGATAATCAATGCATGGCCGAAGGCCTCCGTCTTTTTTCTTTACAAAAAAGAATCCTGCTCCAGCAGGCGACCGGTCAGGGCGAATTAACCCTTTAGCTAAGTTTTCACGGATATATTCCTGCATGGCCAACTTTTTGGGCCCAGATAAATTGTAGAGATGACCTCTAGGGGGCATACAACCAGACCGGAGATCAATAGGAAAACCGAAAGGACGGTGTGGAGGAAGTTTATCGGCTGACTTAGGACAAAACACGTCTGCAAACTCAGAATACTGATCTGGCAATCCTTCCACGTGAATCTTGGTCTCGCCCAAGGTTACCCTCGCTAAACAATAATGGAAACAATGGGAAGACCAGCTCGTTAGCTGACCAGTGGCCTAATTAATCTGAGGTGAGTGAAGTTGTAACCAAGGCATGCCAAGAATGATCATGGAGGTTGTCATTCGTAACACAAAAAAATGCAAATTTTCTCTATGCAACACCCTGATAGTGACTCCCACTTCTGGAGTCTGTGACAGAGGACTGTTACCCTGCAGAGGGGAATCATCTACTGCAGTGACCTGAATCGGTGGTTTTACTGGGGTGACCGGAATACCCAACTGCTTAGCAAATTTGTAATCCATAAAATTAGCCGCTGAGCCCAAGTCAATGAAGGCTTCAGTGACTTCAGACCTATCTTCCCATGAAACAGTACAGGGAAGAAGCAGACGTTTATCATCTAGGGGTAAAAATTGCACGCCTAGGGTATTACCCCCGACTACACCTAGGCAGTAGCGTTTCCCGACTTCTTAGGACAATTCTGCACTCTATGACCCCCCTCTGCACAATAAAGAATATTCTGCGTTTCCGCTCCACTTGAGACAACTTTGACCGACCAATCTGCATTGGCTCCGGTGGAGGTGAAGCGGGTGAAGGTGGAGTCACTGGGGGTGCAGCGTGGGACACCATTCTCACATGGTTTTTACCCCGGGTCTGTCTCTGATAGCGCAGCCAGCTATCTATCCTGATGGCCGATGAAATGGCCTCATCGATGGACTTAGGTTCAGGCTGACTTAACATAAGATCGGAGACCTTGTCTGACAACCCTGATAAAAAACAATCTAAAAGGGCACATGTGTCCCACCTGGCCGATACTGACCATCTCCTAAATTCAGCAGCATAATCTTCAACCGGACTCTTGCCTTGACGTAAAAGTTTGAGCTTCCGCTCAGAAGTCGAGGCAATGTTCGGGTCATCGTAAATTATAGCCATAGCTTTAAAAAATTCCTCTACAGAGGTTAGGGCCTGGTGACCAATGGGAAGGCTATACGCCCAGGTTTGAGAATCGCCTGATAACAAAGTTTTAATAAAGGTAACCCTTTGGGCCATAGTTCCTGAAGAATTAGGTCTTAACTCAAAGTATGATAACACTCTACTTCTAAAATTTCGGAAGTGACCACAAAATTTTTCAGGTACAGGCATACGTATGTCTGTGCTAGGAGGAGATCGCACTTCATTCACAGCCGTCTGGAGGGTTTGTATAGATCCAGACAAAGGGTCCATTAACGTCTGGTGGCTGCCCAGCACTTGATTGATGTTTTCCACCGAAGTGGTAAGTGTGCCCAGACGGCTGGTGCCACAGCCTGATATCCTTTATGGTGAATAAAACTTTATTACAATTTATGGAAATTCTTGAAAAAAAAACATGTTTTACAAGGTTTTACTTTTGCAGGGAGCACTGAAAGGGTTAAGTCTCAGTGTTTACTGTATGGATCAGCAGGGCTGCCAGGCAACTGGTACTGCTTAAAAGGAAATAAGTATGGCAGCTTCCATATACTTCTCGCTTCAGATTTGTAACGATCGGTGTAACACAGAGAGGATCTGATTATTGGTGATCTGCAGTATCACCAAAAATACAGATATACACCTGATTATTGATGATCTGCAGAATCACTGATAATCAGATATATTACTAACCTCTGGACACCTGAGTGATATGAGTGTTTGGTGCAACAGTAATACTTTGAGGACAATACCTCGAGAACAGGTATAAAGGCAGTAAAGAGTACTGCACTAGAGAACAAGAATCTAACAGTAGCCTGAGAATCTCCCGAAGGGAGGAGTCAGGCTGGGAGTAGGAAGGACCAGAGCGTGAGTGACACCAATAGGAGGATGTCACTGACTGATCTGTGAACTATCTCTAAACAGGGGAGATAGCTCTCGAGGTCGGGCAAGCCAGGTCAGCAACACACGGACAGATAAAGTACAAAGACAGGAGGCTGATTCGGTAATCCTAAGGCACGCAGGGTTTGGCAACAGAGTATCAGATATAGCGAAGTACCAAATCAGTGATCAGAAGAGAGGTCAGGAAAGCAGAAAGTTATAACAGATAATAACAATGCCTAGTCTTGGGTCTGAGCTCCGTGATCATCAACACCCTGGAACTAGTCTGACATATAACAGAATGGTAATACAAGTCCCTAGTCTTGGGTGTGAGGTCCATGATCATCAACACCCTGGAACTAGTCTGAAGTATAACAGAATGGTAACACAAGTCCTTAATCTTGGGTGTGAGGTCCGTGATCATCAACAACCTGGAACTAGTCTGAAGTATAACAGAATGGTAACACAGATTCTGACAAAAAAGGTCTGAGTGCTTCCACGTAGTGATCGCAATGGCAGACAACCAGTGAATGACCAGCACCCAGTATATATAGCACAGCGCTCTACAGCGCCTCCCCTAAGTACTGGACCAATGGGAACTGGTAGAATCGTCAGCTGACCCGCTTGGTCAGCTGACTCCCTTCTGGCTGTCATAAAAGTTCTGCCTCTCAGCGCGCGCGCGCGTCCTTCTGAACCTGTGTGGACTATCAGTCCCAGCCACACCAGACATGTGTTGTGTACCACCCGCCGCGCTGGACGCGGAACCAGCCGCACCGCTATCAGGGCATGCGGCGGTTTCTCTGCGTTCAGCCATACTAGCAGATGTAGGTCCACACGTGCAAACCGCCGCGTTAGACGCGGAATCAGCCGCCTTGTTCTGAGCACACGCGGCGGCTTTTCCGCGTTTTCTCACAAGGTTCCCTTTAACTGGTTATCCTTCTCACAAGGGTGCTGAACACATTGTAAGGTATAACCATCTCACTAATGTGCGGCAAAACTCTTGGAGTTCAGATTGTAATATTACTGCATGGAAACCTGCCAAGGTCCTTATTGTAATTGATATAACTGACGGTAAGCAGAGGCTAAGCTTATTCTCAGTTGAAGTGTGTCTGTTGATCAATAGTTAGCGAAAGGTCAGAGTGAGCAAAATACTCAGATCTTTATCCCACTGTGTCCTCTCGTCGATATCCTCCCTTCTTGTAATATTACTGTATTCTCCAAAAAGCTTAATTCCTTGTGCTAACTTTGTAATAAAGATTGGGTGAAGACAGATGTGACAGGATTAATCTGACTCCCCTCCATGAATAATGATGATTTTGGTTCAGCACTGTTTTACCGACAAGATAAATTTAATCAGTAAAATGGCCTGCCACAAAAATTACCACTAACCTAACCTTCCATTCATTCAGTGCTCTTATATTAATGAGATGTGAAAGATCATTTTTAGAATGCTGTAGACAGTAAGGCTCTTCGCAGCATCTTGATTTTACTTGAGCTTTGCTTAGAGAATTTATTAGGACAGTGTAACAACAACATTGCTTTAAAAGGTGCTCAGAAGTGCTTTGCTCACAGAGAAATGCAGTGGCAGCCAGGGCCGGATTTGTACTTGTCATCGCCCTAGGCCCAGTGTCACCAACCGCCCCCTCCACCCCAGCACACACAAAATTCTCAGAGAAGCATTTGGCATCGGTTTACGTCATTCTGCAAACTTGTCACGTTTTGCCCCTCGTGGGGGGGGGGGGGGGGACGAAAGCCCCGTGTATGGCCGACAAAATTATGTGATTGAGTGTGGCTCTGTGTGAAGTAAAGGTCGGTACCAACATTTGAAAAAGCGCTGTCCATTCACTTGAATGGACAGTGCTTGAGTGAGGATTGCCACAACCGTCATTTATTGCTGGTTCAGGGGCCTTGTGAATTGGTTATCCTGAAGCAAATAAAAATAAGATACTTACCTTACTAGTGGAAAGACTCTGGATAGCCCAGAGGTTTCCCAGGACTTCTTGCAGCCCATCATTACAGCACAGGGTGCCTTGGTTTTTTAAGAGTGTGAGCGCTGTAATGGACGAGCATGTCCAAACTAGGCAGGCATGAGTAAAATCTAAGCATGCTCTGTAGAACAAAGACACTCATCCATTTGGGAAAAAGCGATGCACAAGCACCTTCATTGTACTGGGCATACACAGTCCTTACTCACACGTGACCAGTATGGACACGCTCGTCCATGGCAGCGCTCACACACTGAAGAAACATATTTGATCAGAAATGGACTCATCGCAGTAACGGTGGGGTGTAAGTACGGGAAACCTTTCAACTATCCAGAGGTGTCCTACTACTGAGGTAAGTATCTATATATACTGTAAATGTATTTTCTGCAGGATTTCTATAAAATAATTGCTAAGTGGGTGGAACCCAGTCCTCTGTAGTATCTGAGGTCCATCTGTGCCTTTCTGGTCCCCTCTACTGTGCTGCTGTCGGTCCAACTAAAGTCTGCAACTGGCTCAGTTGCAGACTACTGCGCATCCGCTGTCCATGTCACGTTGGCCGTGAGTGTTCTGCGCATGCACAGTGGCAAGTTTTCTGAGCTGTGCATATGCAGAACGCTACTGACAACTGAACTGATTTAGGGTGACAGCGGCACAATAGAGGGGTCTGGGAGGTAAGTGAGGGACCTCAGATACTACAGGGAGCCGGAAGAAGCCTCAGGTGAGTAACGCTCAACTTTTACCCACTTAAACTGATTCTAAAGTTAAAAAAAAATGATTTGAACTTACCTGGGGCTTCTTGCAGCCACCTGGAGTCATCCTGACAGCCCACGATGTCCTGATTCCCTCCAGCCAGCAGTAGCGACCCCCGCAAAGCTAGTCAGTCACCAGCTACTGTGCATGTGCAACCCCAAGCCGTGCACACCCTGATTACGATCCTGTGGCTAGGAGCTTTCTAATCCTGCGCAGTATACGAAAATTGCTACTGCGCATGTGCAGTGCGCTCATGGTAGTGGGAGTGCGATCAGAGTGCGCATGGCCCAGGGCCGCGCATGTGCAGTAGCCGGCGACTGGCCAGCTTTGCAGGTGTGGCTGGAGGAAATCAGGAGGACTCCAGGGGGGTTGCAAGAAACCCCAGCTAAATTAAAATCATTTTTTTCTCTTTACTTTAGAATCACTTTAAGGTTTACTGGGGGTGGGGGGAGGGGGCAGTGTGTGTGTGTGTGTGTGTGTGTGTGTGGAGGGGGAGAGAGGGGGAGAGGGGGAGGGGGAGAGAGAGAGAGGGAGAGAGAGAGAGGGGGAGAGAGAGAGAGAGAAAAAGAGAGAGAGAGAGAGAGAGAGTGTGTGTGTACACAGTGTGCGTGTTTTTAGATATAAGCAACACACATTTTTAATACAGCAACAGCAAGGTATGGACAAGTTGCCTTACCAAAGGCTGAACTTGTGTCCCTTCTCTGTCCTCCACAGTCCACATGCTGGATCAGCAGCAGCTGCAGCACACACATTTCTTCTTTTACAGTCCCCGCCAGTTCCGAGGTGCATTGCAGAGCGTTCCCCGCCTCTCCAGTCCCTTGATAGGCTGAAACCTTTCAGGAGGGCGGAGCTGGACATGTCAGGTTTCCACGACAGCGAGCTAGGCTGTATGAGCGAGTGGCCATTCCCAGCAGCTGACAAGCATCTTGCAGCTGCTAATTGCCTCTGCTCTCTGCCTGATTCTGAACTGCACACTCGCCTAGCCGCCCGCAGCACAGCACACACGCTACAGTGTGCAGATCAAAGCGGGCTGCTAAGGACCAAACAGGGTGAGGTAACTAACTTCAGCCTCAGTGTAAGGCCAGGAATGGAGTGGACACAGCTCTTCAGCAGTGTGCCGCCCTTTACAATGTTGCAAAATCTGTCACCCTAGTCCTGTGTCTTGGGTGCCTTTCCAGAAATCCGGCCATGGTGGCAGCCATGTTTGTTAGTTAGTAATAAAGCTTTATTCATTTATATATGAAAAGATGAAGTGTATTTCATGTGGGATTTCTCAAGTTCTCAATGATATGGAGAACACTGGAGAACATAAGTTATCCTGCTAATGTGGCACTAATTTCTTTTAACCCATTCCAGATTTCTGGTAAGTATATATACTCCCCTGAAAACGTATACGCCCTGAATACTCCCTCAGTGTTTTCCACGTCCGCCCGCACTACCGCATGCGTTCCTGTCGCCGTCTCACCTACCACTGATCAGTGAATGGGAACCAAAGCCAATCAAAGTGCCTGTAACGAATGATCACCGACATCAGCGAGAGGCCTGTGGTTATTTGAAAAGTGAAAGTAAAAAACACATACACATCATGTGTACTGTTCACAGTACATAGGAATAAAATGTGTAGGTACATCTAGTGCACAAAAAAGTAAAAATACACTTACATTAACTAAAATACATAAAAAAAAATCTCTCATTAGTAATTAACTCTTTATACCTCCTTCCCCTATAGTTTCCAAAATAAAACACTAGTCAAAAAAATAAATAAAAATAAAGTGAAAGCATTTTAAAAATATACATATAAATAGTTACCTAAGGGCCCGTTCAGACTGCACGCGTTTCCAGCCGCGTTTTGGAAACGCGTGCAGGAGGCCGACACGCATGACATCAGACAGTGCATAGAGTGCACTGTCTGATGTTCACACTGCATGCGTTCCGGACCTGTGTGGTCCGGGAACGCATGCTGCACGCTGATTTTACAAAAACGCGCGGCTGTCCCATTCACTTTTCACTGATGGGATCAGCCACGCAATGCACACAAACGCGGATGGCGTGTGTTCGTACGCGTTGTGGTCCGCACGCGTTCCGCACGCATGGCCATCCGCATTTGTGATGTGAACCGGCCCTTAGGGACTTTTAATATGTATGTCATGAGGGCATATTACTGTTATTTTTGCAAACAAGGGCTTGTAAATATTGATACAGTATGAAGAAACACGACACATAACAAAGACTCCTTTATTTCCAAAGAGGATATTGTCAACATAAATTGTACTAGGGACATAATTTAAATATTGTAATAACCAGGACACATGGCCACATAAAAAGTGTGGGTTTATCTACAGTAGCACAGTTTATTTTAAACTATAAAGACTAATGGTCGTTAGCAAAAAGTAACCATCCACACAAAGCTAAATTTTGGCAAAAAACAAAACAAAAACAATATATAGAACATTTCATTGTGATAAGTAGCAATAAAGTTATTGGTGAATAAATGGGAAGATATGATATGCAAAAATGGCTGTGGTTTTTAAGGTAAAATTATCCGTGGTAGCGAAGTGGTTAAATATAACTGGAAAATAATTACACCTTCCCCAGACTCACATCAAACAACAATGAGGGCTGCTGAAAGGCAGAAATAGCTGAATTAGTGATTACAGTCACATACATTCAGGAGCGATTGCATTCAAGGGATGCAGGGCCAAATCGCATTACTCATCCTTAGTGTTTTGCTGTTTGAATTTGGGACTACGTGGTTCGGAACCTAAACACAAACATTTAGCAGTGAACAGCAGGGCTAGGTTCATTTTATTTAACTCCAATACTTCCCCTTTCTAGGCTGGAAGGATGCAGTATCAGAGTTTGGTGTAACGCACTCCATCCTGCTGTTCAGTGCTGAAATGGTGCTGAATCTGTGTGTTCGGGTTCCGAAACCACGTGGTGTAGAATTCAAACTACAACACCACTTGATTATGGAAACCGTGAGTGATTTCTAAAATAGGAAAAGCACAGCTAGTTGTGGCTAATGGTTGTGTATCTGTGGCTGTGGATTGAGGGCACAGGTTCGCAAAGTCACTAAAATCTAATAACAAACGTTTTTCCTTCTTAGGACTTGATTTGCATTATTTAGTTTTTGAATAACTTTGCTAAATATGATAAAAGTTAGCATAAATAAGTCCCCATAAGGGATATGATGGAATGTTTTATGTATATGAGAAAATATATAAACTGAAAGAGATATTTCCTGCACCTCCTCTCTTGGTATTTCAATAGCCACCCAATCTGAAACAGGTGATTGCCAGAAGGTCGTTAAATAGGTCAGCACAAAATGTAACCTACTGTATATACCTGTAGACACACCTGTTCTACAGACAATATCTTTGCAAGAGTAGTCTGTACGTCAGGTAGCCTGGTATGCCTGGTCATGTGTGCTTATTGCACCGCAGCACTTTAAGTAGGATCAGCAGGGTAAACTCTGCATCAGTGAATGAACATGTATAAAAATCTGTATGATATTCCATTAGAAGCATATTTCTCTTGCCAGGGACATAGCTTGAATAACCCCCAGGTTGCTGTACTTATAAGTGAGATCACATTATAAAAGGATAGAGTGATCTGAGAAGCAACTCTTTCCCCATTAAATATCATATCTGCTCTGTTTAATTGTATCTGTGAGTCCCAGATTTATGCCCATTTCAGACCTGGTCAGTCTTTACAATATTCAAGATTGTATCTGCCAGAGCAGATAAAAATGGCACAGGACGAGGGCCAATAAAGATGGCACCGCCGTAAGCGGCAATAGCAAAAGCTCCTATTAGCAGCAAGGAGGTTAAAATATGGTGCCTTATAAATAGAGGATGCCTAGCATTCACTATTTTTTGGGCACCATAATTTAACCTCCTTGCCGCTAATTGTAGCTTCAACTATTGTTGCCAATGGCAGCCGCAGCATGGAGTAGGTACAGGTAGGCAGGGGGTAAAGGTTAGGCATGGGGGTGGAGTGGTTAGGGTTAGGCACCTGGGGGTCTCAGGGTTAGGCATAGGTAGAGGGAGGGTTCAGTGTGAGAGTGGGCAGGGGTGTAGTTATACATTACCTGGGTCCCGGCCGATCACATCTTCTCCACCTTCCTTGTTAGTTTGCAGCTGTCCTGCAGCCAGCCAATCACCATGTGGCTTCAGTCCCCCCATGGTGACTGGCTGGCTGCAGGACTCCTGCACAATAACCAGAAAGTGAAGAAGAAGATCACTGTGAAAAAGTAGTGTATAATAATGCTAGATACCGATAATGACATCTTGTTACTAAGGTTATTTAAAGTTTTAGGACATTTCTAATATGTTAAATAACCTTAGTAGCGACATGTTATTATCGCATCACCCTGCGCTATTTTCAAAATGTATCCGTATCTGCTTGTTGTAAATAACTTTGCAAAATTTTAATGACAATGTTATTGATGCACTAAAGAACCTTAACCACTTCACCACTGAGGGGTTTTACCCCCTGAGCACCAGAGCAATTTTCACCTTTCAGCACTCCTTCCATTCATTCGTCTATAACTTTATCATTACTTATCGCAATGAAATGAACTATATCTTGTTTTTTCCGCCACCAATTAGGCTTTCTTTAGGTGGGACATTATGCCAAGAATTATTTTTTTCTAAATGTGTTTTAATGGGAAAATAGGAAAAATGTGGGGAAAAAAATAATTATTTTTCAGTTTTCGGCCATTATAGTTTTTAAATAATGCATGCTACTGTAATTAAAACCC
This sequence comes from Hyperolius riggenbachi, assembly GCF_040937935.1. NCBI lineage: Eukaryota > Metazoa > Chordata > Amphibia > Anura > Hyperoliidae > Hyperolius > Hyperolius riggenbachi. Next base: position 195,757,899 of record NC_090649.1, read on the forward strand.
ATGAAATGTATTTGCCCTTTTGTCCCGGTTATAAAACCATTTAAATTATGTCCCTATCACAATGTTTGGCGCCAATATTTTATTTGGAAATAAAGGTGCATTTTTTTCATTTTTGCGTCCATCCCTAATTACAAGCCCATAGTTTATAAAGTAACAGTGTTATACCCTCTTGACATAAATATTTAAAAAGTTCAGTCCCTAAGGTAACTATTTAGGTATTTTTTTTAATTGTAAATTTTTTAATTTTTTTTTAATTACAAAAAAAAAAAAAAAATGGGGAGTGTGGGAGGTAATGAGTTAATTTTATGTGTAAAAGTCATTTATTTGTATGTGAAAAATGTGTAGGGTGTAGTTTACTATTTGGCCACAAGATGGCCACAGTAACTTTTTGTTTAAATGCGACCTCCAAGCTTCCTTCCGGAAGCTTGGAGCACCAGCATGTATCACTCACCTGACCCGAGGGTGCCTGCAGCGATCAGCTGCTTCTCCTCTCACTCCCTCTTCCCCCTAGTTCCAGCATTTCCTAGTCGCATCATTAGGCATGTGACTGACACTAGGGGGAAGAGTGAGCAAGAGGAGAAGCCCCTGATCACCGTGGGCACCCTCGGGTCAGGTGAGTGATAGACGCAGCTGCCGCTGCTACCCTACATTTCACAGGGGTAGGGGAGCAGGACACTGCAGACATGGACGATGACACAAAGGGGGACACGGAAGATGACACAAAGGGGGACATGGAGGAGAACACAATGGGGGACAGGTGGAGGACATTGAAGGGGACATTAGGAGGACACTGTGGGGGGAGAGGAGGAGGACACCAAGGGGGACTGGAGGAGGACACAAGGGGACTGAAGGAGGACACCAAGCAAGACAAGAGGAGGACACCAAGGGAGGCAGGAGGAGGACATAATAATTAGGGGAGAACATCTACAAGACACCTTTTGACCATGGACTAATCAGGTTTAGTATATTTTTTTCTCTTGTTTTTGTCCTCTAAACCTGCAGTCTAATAGTCTGGAGCGTCATACAGTATAGTCCAAAAAATACAGTCATTTTTCTGCACTAAAAGGTGAAAGTCTTTTTTATTTTAGAATATACGGCATTAGAGTACAGATAAAATTCAACACTAGGACCAGGACACTGGCAGAAATCCAAAAGGGTTATGAAAAATGTACAGAGAGGGCAATTCACTTACCCAAACATGTTGATATGGAAATAGTACTATAAAGCAAGTCGTATGATTTTTTGTTTACAGCTCATCAGCTTAATAGCCACTCTGTGGCCTTGTAGCTGCAACTGCAACCTTATGAACCTGATCAAAGCTCTTAAAATATAGGCCTTGTCATTCCTTAAATGAAGTAAATTGCCAATAGCCTAGTCATGGCATTAACCTATACAAAGATTACAAAGTACTGAAAGCTTCATTACACTCCTCCTAAAATATATGAACTCCTGTTTGGATTTCATTCATGATTTTGTGTCTTGTAAGAATCTCTGGAATAAAAAAAAAAGTTCACCGGGTAGCGACACTTACTTAACAGGGACATTGTAGTTTCATTGTGCCTATAAAACATTCAACTAATGGCCCTTCATTTGTAAATTAGTGGTTATGTGTCTGCAGCTGGATGTGGCCAAATTACCAAGTAGGCTTGTTATATATTCTGTGTGATTTTCACTAGACCTTCAGCCACCGCATGAGCCTTGAGACGGGCAATCAACATTTTTGTTCAATATTGTTAATTGAGAAATATTAGCCTAGGCGGTTTTCTTTCCTCTATGTTGTTAACTTATTTTTTTAACATATTTTGGTCTGATAACATGAAAGTGATAATCGGCGATATAGTTTTATTTATCGCTGGTGTCTTATGTTCATGGAAAGGGACTTAGGCTCATTAATAATGTAGACAGGCTGATTAATTGCACTGAAAAACTCATCTGTGAATACACTCAGATAAACCCCGTGCTAAACATTTATTTGTAAAATATTTCATAGCAAACAGTCAGTTTTCATTATTTTCAGATTTTCCAGAAAAAGCTGCCCTCGAATCCTTCACACCTTCCCTTTCACGAGATCTTGTCAGACGCACCTCTACTGCTGTTTATGAGCCCCAGTGCTTACCATTGTTAGGCTGACCATACAAGGAAATTTGATATGAGGGAGGAATAGGGCTCTGAATCCTAAAGAGGCTTTGCCCGTCCTCTGCAGTAGAGGGGATCCAGCACTGGGACCCCCGAAGAATTCATTTTCGGGGGCTTGTCGGCATGGGCACTACAGGCTCTCTGCTCGGGCTCTAGCAGAAATAGTCAAGCCTGATCAGGTCCTCTCTACTGAGATCGGGCTTGGCTATTTCTTCCGGACCAGGAAGCCGCTGTGTGTCTGTGCACAGCAGCAAATGGTTTGTTATAGTTTTTTTCCCATACAGAGGCCCTAGCACAGGATTGGGCTGGCAGTGGAGTATGGGGGAAGCCTCATTAGGATCCAGAGGCTTCCCCCTCCCGAGGTAAGTAACCCCCAGAGGCACTCCTTTTCCTTACAGGTTTTCGGAAGTACCCTTAGCAAATTAAGGTAGTTACAATGTATCACTGAGAGCGTCTAACTAAAGTAACCGCAGGAAAATGGATCAGGGAAACATCGCAGATGAACGATCGTTCTCCAATCCATCTTTATGGAAACAAAAAAATGAATAATGTTTAAATAATTGCAGTAATTTTTGTGAAAGTCAATGGCCATATGAATGATCGCTTACTCTGTGTTCTGTCATGGCGGTCGTTCAACACAAATGATTGTTGCTGCAAGTCCCACACCATTAAACATTGTTTTTCAAATTTACATTGAATGAAGTTACATGATATCGCAAAAAACGATAGTTCATTGTGAAAAAGTTGTGGGAAGAATTGCATTGTGGGTATGGACCTTTAGTGATAGCTGATCCCTATGTCTGGAGTTGTAAAGAATGCTACAATCACCAGGGAAGCTGCCAGATGCATGCCAAATTGGAGTTGTGTAGTGCACTGGCTGGGAAACTCTGTGTGACCACCCAACTGGCAAATGTTAAAAATACTGTAGATAAGAAATTTTTCAAGCACAATGACAGGATTGTCTTCTATTATACATTTTGTTGTGTAGATCACTGCTGGAAATAATATGTCAGCTGTACTAAGTCCATTAGTCCAGCAGGAAAAGCTAGACACAGTGACGTCGGCCACTATGGACCTATGTACACTGAAAATCGCCAAGGAAAATTGCAAACGCAATGCAATTTAAAAATCTCATGCTTATGTTTTTGCAATGTGTTTGCATTTTTGCTTGCATTTTTCAATGTGTTTGCATTTTTCTTGTGATTAGTGATTGACTAAAAGTCCTTCAACAGGAAGTTGCAAAGTCTCCTGGGATTTGACCTTGAAAAAACATTGTTGTTTGACTCAAAAAGCCCTGCAGGCACTGCAATTGCAATTTTCTAAAATCGCATTGCACCACTGTTCATGGTGATTTTCATTGTTTTTTAAAAGGCTTTGTGATTAAAAAAAACGCATACAGCTATAAAAACACCGTGTAACGCAGCCAGTGTGTACAGGCACCATGTATGAACTATAACTTCCAACAATTTTTTTTGATACATGAAAATACTTGTATTTTGGTGCAACATTAATAACATACAGGCTATGGATTCTCTGTCATCTCCTGAAGCATTGACTTTCCAGCAACCAAATAGAGGATTTATGTACTTACCTTTTTCTTCATCACTGCCCTTTTTATGGAAATCTACCTGTTAAAGAGACTCTGAAGCGAGAATAGTTCTCGCTTCAGAGCTCATAGTTAGCAGGGGCATGTGTGCCCCTGCTAAACCGCCGCCATCGCTCCGCTAAACGGGGGTCCCTTCACCCCAAACCCACCCCGCAAAAGTTGGTCGTAAAATTGGTCGTATATATCTTCTTCCTGGAGGCAGGGCTAATGGCTGCAGCCCTGCCTCTAGTCGCGTCTATCAGACGCGCATCGCCGCCTCTCCCCCGCCCCTCTCAGTGAAGGAAGACTGAGAGGAGCAGGGGAGAGGCGGAGATACGCGCTGACAGACGCGCGTGGAGCAGGGCTGCGGCGGTTAGCCCTGCCCCAACCAGGAAGAGATCCCCGGCTGCTCGGAGGGGATTTGTGAGGTGAGGGACCCCCGTTTAGCGGCGCGATAGCGGCGGTTTAGCAGGGGCACACGTGCCCCTGCTATCTATGAGGTCTGAAGCGAGATTTATTCTCGCTTCAGACTCTCTTTAAAAGAAGGAGAGGTGACAAGTATGAAGACACAACTACAAACTACCCAGTATAAGCACTGTAACTATTATCTCTCATATTTTCTTTGTTATGTAATATCTCAATGGAGGAAACCTGTTCTAGCTCATCAGAGCCAAAGCACCATTATAAATTTATGTTTAATCTGGGAAAGCATAATGGCTCCCCGTCACATACCAATTTATGTGCGGGAAAAGTAAAGCCTTGTACATCCAATTTTAATTGTTCAATGGTTGGCCAATTTTGTCACCTCCATGTAGCACGAGGGCCAGCAGATTCTTAATACTTCAACCAGGCATAATACCCATTGGTAAACCTTATTCAGACGGTTAAGGGCATCTCTGTGGAGATTCTATCATGTGTGATGCATTGCTGAGAGATTCTGAGTGCCTGATAATCTTGGCCGAGGTCATTGTTCTCCTCCTTACCCGTCCTGCTCCAAGTGCCATTTATCATCCCACCTCTTCTATTCTATTAGTACTACACATACAACGAATTAGCTCATCAATTTATTTTCAGTTGGGGTTTCCTTTAAAGAGAACCCGAGGTGTGTGTAAAGAATGTTATCTGCATACAGAGGCTGGATCTGCCTATACAGCCCAGCCTCTGTTGCTATCCCAAACCCCACTAAGGTCCCCCTGCACTCTGCAATCTCTCATAAATCACAGCCGTGCTGTGAGGCTGTGTTTACATCTGTAGTGTCAGTCTCAGCTGCTCCCCCGCCTCCTGCATAGCTCCGATCCCTGCCAATCAGCAGGGAGGGAAGGGATGCAGGCAGGGACTGGAGTTCTGCAGGAGGCGGGGAGAGCAGCAGACTGACACTATAGAGATAAACACAGCCAGCTCTGGCAAGCTGTTTGTCAGCAGCGTGGCTGTGATTTATGAGGGATTGCAGAGTGCAGGGGGACCTTAGGGGGGTTTGGGATAGCAACAGAGGCTGGGCTGTATAGGCAGATCCAGCCTCTGTATGCAGATAATATTCTTCAAACCCACCTTGGGTTCTCTTTAAGACAAAAATGTTGTCTACCAAAAAAATAAAATAAAAAAAATCACACTCTGTCTTACAACACTTGGTCACATGACATTAGCAAGAAAAGCTATGCCAAGTAGAGCAGTATAATATAATTTTCAGCCATCTTGACTGAGAACTGCAAAATGCCAGGATGCTTTGTGTGTTGAAGGGAATGAACACTGAAGAGTCTGACAGGGAGAGCTCATTCTAAGGCCGTCAAGTGTTTCAAATGAATATTGCTAGAAAACGTCAACTCACCCTGACATTATCCAGCCAAGGTGAAGCACTGCACACATCTGTGCTGCAGAGACATTAGAAAGGCTCTGCTCATTATTAACCTTCCTGGCGGTAAGCCCGAGCTGAGCTCGGGCTATGCCGCCGGAAGGCACCGCTCAGGCCCCGCTGGGCCGATTTGCATAATTTTTTTTTTCCTGCACGCAGTTAGCACTTTGCTAGCTGCGTGCAGTGCCCGATCGCCGCCGCTACCCGCCGATCCGCCGCTATCCGTCGCGCCGCAGCTGCCCCCCCCCCCCCAGACCCCGTGCGCTGCCTGGCCAATCAGTGCCAGGCAGCTCTATGGGGTGGATCGGAATCCCCTATGACGTCACGACGTCGTTGACGTCGGTGACGTCATCCCGCCCCGTCGCCATGGCGACGGGGGAAGCCCTCCAGGAGATCCCGTTCTTTGAACGGGATCTCCTGATCGCCGATCGCCGGCGGCGATCGGAGGGGCTGGGGGGATGCCGCTGAGCAGCGGCTATCATGTAGCGAGACTTTGTCTCGCTACATGAAAAAAAAAAAAAATTTAAAAAAAAGATTTGCTGCCCCCTGGCGATTTTTTTGCAAACCGCCAGGAGGGTTAACACCCTCACACACTGCCCATAAGACAATACTGGATGCCATATCTCTGATTAATGAAGGATCCTCACCACTGTCATTATATAACTATTTTACTGCTGCATTACGAGTCAGGACAATTATAAAATAAAGGAAACCATTTCAATCTGTGTTAACAGGTGAAAGACAGGCTGGAGACACGAGGAGAAACACTAGGAAGTCTATCCAGGTTGTGAATTTCCTCTTTGGCACCTAATCACAATGTTATAGCTGTGGGCTAAGTTGTTATTGATGAATGAAGATTTCTGCTGTCTTTTTCTTATAATAAAGTAATTTCCCTGGGGAGTTTTATAAAAATAAGAAATAAATTGATTGAAAAAAACTAACTCATATATATTTTACAAGTTAAACTTGTACTGTGTTTTGCAAAGACGGTAAATATGATTTCCATCTGAGTAATTTCTTCTAGTGAAGGGTAAATGAAGGTTACCTGCAGATCAGGAGAGTTCACGTTTAGGGGGTTGAGGTGGTAGTTCAATTACATTCAAATAAATAAACTGAACTAATAAACCAATGGAGAAAAAGACAAGACAGGTAATTTTGGCATTTGTGGTGTGCCGGATTTGGGGCACGGCCATAGGGAGTAATGTCAGCAGCGCTCACTGTGTATTTTGAGTGCTGGCAATAGCTGGACCCCGAATAACATGCACAAAGGAAGAAAGTAGACAATCAGTAGGGGAATATATTTGTAATACTTCGCATGATTACCTAGAGGAGGGAGATATTTTGGCTTCTCCCTGTTCCCTCATTTTAAACATGGCTGGAACATATGTACCCGGAAAAGAGAACCCGCATGGGAATCTGGAAGCTGCCTATTGATTTCATTAGGCTACAATTCCAGATCTGGATTCATGTGCAGGAAATTGGGTAAAGTCACCCCTAGTGGAAACGGGGCATTCATCTGTTAGGTCATAGACTAGGGTTTTCATCAGAGTGGAGTGTGTGAGCTAGATCACTATCTCTAAACAGCAGCAGCGATTAAAGCATGTACCAAGCATGTACCAAAAGTTGGTTACATAAGTAGAAATGTAACCAACTTGCAGTGCATAGCTAAAACACATTATGTGTGCTTGCCCAGTATTCATACACATGTTGCGTACTGAAGATTCTGATTGTTTTCTCTGGACAAATTCACCATTTTTGCACCAGTTTTGCCCAAATGCTCCTTGTACTGGCTTTGATCAATCTACCCCACAGAGTGCTGCTGCTTTTCCTGTATGGTCACCGCACTGTTCAAGTAATGTAACTTTATGGAAACATCAAGTGACTGCAAACCGTGCTCTATGGATTATAGTAAATGTATGCAACTGCAGTAAGATGTACTCAGGTTTGATCTTTACAAATGAACCAGATTCATATTTCTTAGTTGTTTAACTTTTTACTGTTACATAGTAATGTGACCTTGAAGTCAGTGGAATTTACAGTAAATGAATTTACTTCTAAAGCAACTATAAAACATTTTATAGAGAACACTCATGCATAAATAAGTACTGGAATCATAGTCCTGAAGAAAAGTCTGGCTTGTTGACATTGGCATTGGAATGGAACCGTTTTGTTTTCCCCAAACCATCGGAAAGTTGCACTGTTTGACCTTCTAGACTATATAATAATGGCATATTCAATTGACTCTGAATCAGCTTTTCCTTATCCATATTTATAGTTTCCAGTTGCCATGGTAGATCCAGAGTAGATTTCACATGCATATGGCTGTAATCATCAACATAGCTGGCTACAATCAGGGGCAGCAGTGGTGAGTACAAGACAGGAACATTCCAATTACAGCCAGTGACACAGCTGCAAGAACATTGAAGCCTGGTAACAGAGCAACAATCTGAACAATTCATTTGCAATCCATTTGCCCCTCAATTGTGTATTGACGTAAAATCAATAAGGAACTTCAGACTGTCAAGATGATAATTTGGAGACCTGCTGGTCAATCCAGATATTTCAGTGCTTAAACCAGAACAGAGTTCACCATCTACCGTATTTTATGTGAGGTAATTCCCATCAAAAGCCATGTAGTTTCAACAACTCTCTTTTTATTGTTTCTTTTCTTTAGTTATATTACTATGCAATGCTGATGTGTTATATTACTATGCAATGCCATTGTTTTAAACTTCTCAGGATTATGTGTAGAGAATTTGAGTACAAGTTTTGGCGTATGGTATAACAGCAATTGTTAGCTAAGTTAATAGACTGAAACAACAGCAGGACATAACAGTAGGATTATTTACTAAGCAATTAAACATGATTGGGATAAAATCTTGATCACAAATGTACTATTTAAAATGGCCTGAAGCCTGTAAGCATGGCCATTGTTGGGAGGCGGGAGCACGTGCTATCTGAACTGTCAGGAACTGATTAATGAAATAAGTATTACCAGGGCCGGTTCTAGCTACTATGGGGCCCTGGGGCAAAAGTAACATGGGGGCCCCCTCACTTATTAATGCTAGTGGGAACAAGGATAACTTTAGGTTAAATGGCTCCCTGCGCAAAAATAAACATTAGTGCCCATCGCATTAAAAGTAAACCTGAGATTAGAAAAAGTAAAGATTTGATACTTACCCGGGCTTCCTCCAGCCTCATAAGCACCACCTCCGTCCGTCCTCCGCAGTGCCGGTCCTGGTAACTGTCTCAGTTGCGCCAGTCAGACTCTTCTGCGCATGCAAGGAGGGGCCGTGCATGCGCAGAAGACCGTGACTGAGCCAGATTATCGGGGATGATTCCCGTGAACGGAGGCACCCGGGAGGACGGTGAGGGACTCAGTGGTGCTTATGAGGCTGGAAGAAGCCCCGGGTAAGTATCAAATCTTTAATTTATTTCATCTCAGGTACACAGTACTAACTGTAGTGACATTTTATAACGAAAAGAAAAAAAATTGAGGTGATAAAGTTTAAAACTAACATTTAAAAAAAAAACAACTTATGCCACGTATGAGCACCATGATTTTCATATAATAAATGTAGCCATAATGTCTCTCATGCTGTTGTAATGCCAGCCAGCATTCTGTACTTAGAGCATCTGTGATGGCCCATATCAAAGCAGAGAAAGGGGGGTGTGCGACAGGAGTAACTTCCAGACAACAAGTTTAGTAATCCGATCCCCCCACAACAATATTCCCAGCAGGAATGTGTCTCTCTCTTCCTACCTCCCCAACCCCAGCAGCATGCAGAGCAGAGTGACAGATCAGCAGCATCTCACTCACCGAGTATGCAGCTGCCCAGGACTTCTGACTCCCATCAGCCCCCAACTACAGCACAGTGAGTACACAGAGCCTCCTCACTCACAGGCACTGACATGACCTCACATGCCTGCGGCTACACAAGGAAGGGAAGTTAGGGAACCATAGCAACGTGGCATGAATCGGGAGACAGGACTGAGCAGCAGAATCAGGTTATTCATAAAACAAACAATGTTCCCCTGCCTGCTGCTGTCTGTCTCCCACCATCACACACACACAACTGTAGTACCCAGGGGCATCAGCCGGCCAGATAAAGTTTTGACAGGGGGCAATGGAGGATGCCTGAGGGGCCTCTACAGACCCTGGGGCCCTAGGGCAAATGCCCCTTTTGCCTTTATTATAGCGCCAGCCCTGAGTATTACACTAATATGTATTTTCTTTTATATTACAAAAAGAGAGTTTTTTTATTTGTCACTGGCTAGCAAAATTAAATCTAAAATTAGCCTGCAGGATTCACTGCTCATATTAGCAGGGTATTAGCAGCACCACATGGAAAGTATATTGTATCCCTGTGCCCAGTCAGCTGGTACAGGAAGCAGTACAACTCCTCCCAGTTGGCCTGCTCCTAGTACACTGGGGCTAGAATTATGATGTCATCAGGATATTTAAAACTACAATATTTAAAAAAAGTTTTAAAGTGGCTGGATAGTGTGCTGGTAAGGGCTCAGCCTCTGACACAGGAGACCAGGGTTTGAATATTGGCTATTCCTTTCACTAAGCCAGCACCTATTCAGTAAGGAGACATTGGGCACGCCTCCTTAACACTGCTACTGCCTACTGAGCATGTCCTAGTGGCTGGAGCTCTGGCTCTTTGAGTCTGCCAGGAGAAAAGCGTGAAATAAATGTTATTTGTCTTGTCTAAAGTGAACCTAATCCCAGGCGTATAGGAATGTGTATTTACTTCCTGAAACATCTGTGTTCTCATTCCTTATTATGGTACAAACACAATTTGCAAGAACAAGGTCATGGATCTGTCAGACTGCATACATAGCATGAGAGAGCAGCAGGGGTGACCACCACCCTAAGGCAGGGATTGCACTTGTCCTTATCAGAGGCATTTCTCCATAGTGGGAAAAAGCATTAGAACTGACAAGCCACAGGCCCACTCAGATCTAATGCGATTATCTATCTGCAGAAGAATAATAGCTTGCAGCCATCTTTCTCACATCTAAGTCTACATTTTTGTATTTCAAAGCTTTGTTGCACAGCTGCAAAACTATGAGTCGGAAATATGTGCCCAAATACATGACTGGGAAGAGAGGTCCAAGTGTAAGCCCTGCCTTAAAGAGAAACTTCTCTCTCACCTGGTAATCATTTCCAAGTGTTAATACTTTTCTTACTATGTTATCATCAGTATTTATATTTAAAACTCATTAATTATTATTAATATTCAGTATTTATATAGTGCCGTCATCTTCCGCAGCGCTGTACAGAGTACCTAGTCTTATCACTAACCTCATAGGAGCTCACAATCTAATCCCTACCACAGTCCTATGTCTATGTATGTATCGTGTAGTGTATGTATTGTAGTCTAGGGCCAATTTTAAGGGAAGCCAATTAACTGTATGTTTTTTGGGATGAGCGAGGAAACCGGAGTGCCCGGAGGAAACCCACGCAGACAATGTCATTCTGTCATCACATGTTTTCAGCTCCTGAAAACCTCATGACTAGTGATTGCTAGCAAAATCACCTAGTTTTAAGTGGCTTTTAGTGATGCAATGGGCTTAAAGTTACCTCTGACTGTCTGGGAAGCTGTTAGCACTATCTTGGACCCATTACTGTGCCAAAAAGGGCCTAGAACAATACAACTGGTTTAACTTTGTTGTGAACAAAAAAAAAAGTTATATACTTACCTCAGTAGTAAGAAGCCTCCGGATAGTCCAGAGGCTTCCTGGATTCTCCTACAGCCCACCGAGCGCATGGTCCCTCTAAACCTGTTCAATTCCAAATACCTCAAGTACTAAATCCACAGTATATATATATATATACAGTGGTGTGAAAAACTATTTGCCCCCTTCCTGATTTCTTATTCTTTTGCATGTTTGTCACACTTAAATGTTTCTGCTCATCAAAAACCGTTAACTATTAGTCAAAGATAACATAATTGAACACAAAATGCAGTTTTAAATGATGGTTTTTATTATATAGTAAGAAAAAAAACACAAAACCTACATGGAGCTGTGTGAAAAAGAAATTGCCCCCTGAACCTAATAACTGGTTGGGCCACCCTTAGCAGCAATAACTGCAATCAAGCGTTTGCGATAACTTGCAACGAGTCTTTTACAGCGCTCTGGAGGAATTTTGGCCCACTCATCTTTGCAGAATTGTTGTAATTCAGCTTTATTTGAGGGTTTTCTAGCATGAACCACCTTTTTAAGGTCATGCCACAACATCTCAATAGGATTCAGGTCAGGACTTTGACTAGGCCACTCCAAAGTCTTCATTTTGTTTTTCTTCAGCCATTAAGAGGTGAATTTGCTGGTGTGTTTTGGATCATTGTCCTGCTGCAGCACCCAAGATCGCTTCAGCTTGAGTTGACGAACAGATGGCCGGACATTCTCCTTCAGGATTTTTTGGTAGACAGTAGAATTCATGGTTCCATCTATCACAGCAAGCCTTCCAGGTCCTGAAGCAGCAAAACAACCCCAGACCATCACACTACCGCCACCATATTTTATTGTTGGTATGATGTTCTTTTGCTGAAATTCTGTGTTACTTCTATGCCAGATGTAACGGGACACGCACCTTCCAAAAAGTTCAACTTTTGTCTCGTCGGTCCATAAGGTATTTTCCCAAAAGTCTTGGCAATCATTGAGATGTTTTTTAGAAAAATTGAGACAAGCCTTAAAGAGACTCTGTAACAAATTGTTTATCTTTATTTCTTCTATGCTATAAATTCCTATGCCTTTTCTAATGTGGTCTGGCTTACTGCAGCTTTTCCTAATTGCACAGTAGCTGTGTTATCTCTGTTATATGATCTAATCTTCTCTCTATAGTCGGCACAGTCAGGCTGAGGCAGTCAGACTGGAATGTGCAGGGCTGCTTGTGATTAGCTAGAAGCTGTACACACCCCCTGCAGGCTCTGTGTGACTAACACACTCTGCTTAGCTGAGCCTATTAGAAGCTGGTTAGTTTGTTTGTAAACACTGCCTAAAACTGGCAATTACAAGCCAGGTTTGCAGCAGAGAATGGCAGAAACAGCACAGAGGGGACCAGGAGCACATAATGAATAGAATGGTATGCTTTTTATTGTAAGAATTTCAGAGTACAGATTCTCTTTAATGTTCTTTTTGCTTAGAAGTGGTTTGCGCCTTGGATATCTGCCATGCAGGACGTTTTTGCCCAGTCTCTTTCTTATGGTGGAGTCGTGAACACTGACCTTAATTGAGGCAAGTGAGGCCTGCAGTTCTTTAGATGTTGTCCTGGGGTCTTTTGTGGCCTCTCGGATGAATTTTCTCTGCGCTCTTGGGGTAATTTTGGTCGGCCGGCCACTCCTGGGAAGGTTCATCACTGTTCCATGTTTTTGCCATTTGTGGATAATGGCTCTCACTGTGGTTCGCTGGAGTCCCAAAGCTTTGTAAATGGCTTTCTAACCTTTTCCAGACTGATAGATCTCAATTACAGTACTTTTGTTCTCATTTGTTCCTGAATTTCTTTGGATCTTGGCATGATGTCTAGCTTTTGAGGTGCTTTTGGTCTACTTCTCCGTGTCAGATAGCTCCTATTTAAGTGATTTCTTGATTGAAACAGGTGTGGCAGTAATCAGGCCTGGGGGTGACTACAGAAATTGAACTCGGGTGTGATAAACCACAGTTAAGTTACTTTTTAACAAGGGGGGCAATAACTTTTTCACACAGGGCCATGTAGATTTGGAGTTTTTTTTCTCACTAAATAATAAAAACCATCATTTAAAACTGCATTTTGTGTTCAGTTATGTTATCTTTGACTAATAGTTAACGTTTTTTGATGAGCAGAAACATTTAAGTGTGACAAACATGCAAAAGAATAAGAGATCAGGAAGGGGGCAAATAGTTTTTCACACCACTGTATATATATAAAATTGGAAGTGTGTATGTGTGTATGCATATGTGTATCTATGTGCCACGATCACTTGAAAACGCCTTGACCAATTTCAACGAAACTTGGTATACAGATCCCTACTACCTGGAATTATATGTTCTGGGGGTCTCGCGTCCCCCCTGCAATCCTGGGTGAAGCCACAAACAGCCAATCAGATTTCACCCATTCATGTCAATTGAAAAAATGTAAAAGGCTGTCATTCTCACAGTAATATAGCCAGAGTTCCCTAACTTGGCGCAGTTGGTCACTTTGTGACCAAGGTGAAAGTTCAGGATAAGTGGGCGGAGCATAAAACAGCCAATCAAATGTGAACAATTAATTTTCAAAGGGAAAACGTAAACTGCAGCCATTCTTAGTTAATCACAGGGCTTTCAAACTTGGTACACAGTTGGTCATGGGGAGACTGGGATCAATATTCAGGAAAGTGGGTGGAGCTAACAACAGCCAATCATAATTCACCTATTGATTTTCAAGGTAAATATTTAAATTATAGCCAGTTTTACACTTAATAGAAGGCCTCAAACCTGGTACAGTCGGTTATTGGGAGACTGGGGTTCAAATTCAGGAAAGGTGGCGGAGCCACAAACAGCCAATTCGATTTCTGATATGGTAACATTTTAATTACTGATACAGAGGAACCCGACAGCTCACAATAAGTGTCTGTGTGTTAAGGTTAGGGAAAGTGGGCAGACCCAAAAATAGACAACTACATACCTGGTCTTCTGCTAGTAAATAAATAAACATGACCTTACATTGCTTCTTATAGCTGGATGATTATGGAATACATGCTGGAATTGGCCCTGGAGGTTGTCATAGCCTTTAAAGTCATTGGAATAACTGATATTTACATAAAATAAGGCATTGAACTACCACAATTTACTTTTAACTATTTTCTTTGAAGACCTAGCCCATATAACTTACACATCTGCAAGATCTTCACTGTTAGTCATGTTCATATTATTCTGTCAGCTACAATATGTTATATCAGATCTTTATATTGGTTTGTATAATTGAGCTCTGCCATATATATGGATATAAAAAAATATGTTTCTTTGTTTGCTTAATAAAAAGTTTGAACTAGGAATCCATATATGTTTATATATATATATATATATATATATATATATATATATATATATATATATATATATATTTTTTTTTTTTTAAACCCATGTGTTGAATAAGCAATATGGATGTGGTGTACAACCTGACCAAAAAGGGTGAAAATTTTAATAATTATCCTTAAAGCACATCTAAAGTGAGAGGAATATGGAGACTGACATATTTATTTCCTTTTAAACTATGCAAATTGCCTGGCTGTCCTGCTGATTTTATGCATGTAATACTTTCAGCCATAGACCAAAACAGGAATGCAGACCAGGTGCTCTGACTAAATCTGCCACATGCTTGTTTCAGGTGTGTGATTCAGACATTACTGCAGCCAAATAGAACACCAGGAATGCCAGGTAACTGGTATTAAAAGGAAATACATATGGCAGCCTCCATATCCCTCAAATTTTAGGTTCGACTTTAACCACTATGGCTGCATGTTGGTGCCTTCTCTTTGTACACTTTGTTTGTAAAAATGCAATCTATATTTAATCCTCTGCAGTTTTAAAACATTGAATTCATTTAGTTTCCTGCATTCTTCAGTCCCTCTGTGAAGTCACTCATTAGTACAGTAATCAGAAGGTCACTTAAGCGGTGTCCCTAGAAAGAAAAATGTGCTGGTTTTCAGGAGATCAATTTCAATTTTATTGCTGTGAATAGTAAACCTGTGGATATTCATATGGTGATGCAGAGTTTTCCCCAAATAAAGTCCCATGGATCATTTAGCACACAAGAATAAGTATACCAGGTTGGTTGATCCAAAGGAATACCTGGTTCTGATCTGCCTCATACGTACTGTACATGCAAAAATGGCGCCTGCAAATGTAGGTGCCGGAAATAGCTGCTAGTAGATTACTGGTAAATTTACATCTATACTAAAATTTTGCAGTACTTATTTCTATAGTAAAATATTGGTAAATTATACTGATATTTTACTACAGGTTAATCTAACCATATTCTCACAGAAAAACCTCCAAAGCCAATCCCTGACCAACCCTCTGCGATACCTAACCCTAACTACCCCTGCCTATGCCTAACCCTTATTTCCCCCTCCCAATGCCTAACCCAAACCCCTCTACCTCATGACTAACCCTAACCAACCTCCACCAGTGCCTAACCTTAAAGGGAATGTCCGAGCACACACAAAAAAAAATCTACTTACGAGACTTCCTTCAGCCCCTTGCAGCCGACATGTCTCAAGCTGCAGCTCCACTCTCATCCACCGGGCCGGGGTCCCCGGCGGTGCAGAGGCCGACCTCACAAGGTCATCCTCTACTGCACCTGCATAAGTGCCGTTGTCAATCAAGTCCACGTTGTTCAGATGTACTGCACCTGCGCAAGTGCCGCTGTCAATCAATCGGAGTGTAGTGTTCAGGAAGCCCCAGGTAAGTAGATTTTTTTGTGTGCTTGGACATTCCCTTTATAAAAAAACACAAATGCCTAATCTTAAAAGACCCTTCCAGCAATACCTAACCTTACCCCCTCCACCCCCCATTCCCCATGATGCCTAACTTTAATCGCCCCCTGCCACAAACTCACCTTTAAAAGACAACAACTATGGGTGCCTACAATCAGCTGTTTTGGATTGGGCAGAATTACTGTCGCTAAATAATGAGTTGAAACTGAGTTAATTCCACCAAATATGCAATGCAGTGAAAATCTATGTTGGCCCACATCATTGGGCACACCCCAGGCTACAGCTTGACTGAGCTGAAAACATGTCTACTATACAACCACATTCTCCTTACATGTTACACGTGGCACAAGAGCTACATCCCTGCAGGGTCCCTGGTTCGAATCCCAGCCGGGGTACTATCTGCATAGAGTTTGTATATTATCCCTGTGTCTGTGTGGGTTTTCTCCATGCACTCCGGTTTCCTCCCACATCATCCAGAACATATATATATAAGCTAAATGGCTTCCCCCTAAATTGTCCCTAGACTACGATACTTACACTATACAATACATACATAGACATGACTATGGTAGGGATTAGATTGTGAGCCTCTCTGAGGGACAGTTAAGTGATGACAATAAACTCTGTACAGTGCTGCTGAAGATGATGGCGCTCTATAAATACTAAATAAATAATAATAGTAATAATAATAATAATAAATATCCTGCAGTCATCAAAAGTGGCATGTAAACAATATTATTTAATTTTAATAAGGTCATCACAATTAAATCTTTCAGGTTCCTCATAAAAGAGCTCCTTCTCCATTTATGTTACTATTCATAGATTTAAAAATGAAGTCACTTATTCTATTCGCTTGCAATCATTTGCATGTGATGTCGCTGTCACCCAAGTCAAATAGGCAATTACCAAAAAGTACATATATTTATGTATCAAGATTAGGCGTAATTAATCACATAAGTGAGCAAAATGAAATTGGTCTAAATCTTTAAACACATTTAATTATCTTGATGATGGAAATTATATTTCTTGTATTTCATTACTGATAAAATGTAATTATGCATCACCAAGCATATTTATTACATTAATTAGAGATTTATGGATCATTTCCATTAAAGAAGAAAGCATCTCGCGAATGTTATTTTTTTTAAGTGTATCACTCATGGCATAGCAAGCTGGTTCTATTAAGAAATGGGAACAGGTGCAGATTTTTCAACTGTCCAAAGGCCTTGAAACAATTCTAATTTTTGTTAATGCAAAGTTTCATTTTAAACATAAGAAAGCAAAAAAGTTCTCAAGAGTACAGAACAACTTAGTTAAAAATAAAGAAGACAGAAAATAAGCTGCATCTCAATTAAAGAAGAACCGTAGTGGATATAATATAATAAAGGGTTTCTAAAGCGAAAACCAGGAAAATTACTGTAAAAATGGTATCCTGAATAATTTACTGCATTCTACTATGTGTTGTTACAGTGCCTCTTTAATACAAAATGAGTGCATAGTTTTTTGCCATACAAGTTCTCTATAGATTGATTAATCTTTTTTTTTTGGGACAATAAAATGCAGTTTTTTGCCCTCAAAAGTGGAGAGAAAAGGGTCATCTTTAAAACTTCCTCCAGCACCACCCATTGATCTTTTAACAGATCAAGTGGAATCCTTATTGGTCTGTTAAAAGACCAATGTGGGATATAGAGGACATTTTGCTTTAGGACTTGCTATACTTAGTATAACAACTGCAGAGCTTGGATTGATGTGTATGGTGCTGTTCATCGCCATTGGTTGCCACTACAGGGATTGACACGTGCAGCGTTCCCTGTCATTCATCTGTTTTGAGAAGATATGGTGTGGGACATTTCCGAGGATGCTGTAATGAGAGTAACCAAAGATAAGTATTTATGGTTACTTAAGAACATTTGTTTGTGGTTGTGTTTTTATTTCATTTTAACTATATTTTAACTCTCTGTAAGAATGGGTAAAGGGTACATTAGTACCCATATACTCATTTGAAGTGGGGAGGGGGCAGGTATGTGGGGGTCCCCTTGTTAAACCCTCCCCAGGGCCTACACCTACTTGCATGTACATAATCCCACTCTCCTCCTGGGCTTTGGATGTGGGGTTGAGCCCCTTATCCATGGATTGGACAAAGGCTCTGTCCATAGATTGGACAAGGGCTCTTTCTATGGATTGGTCAAGGGCTCTGGGGAAGAGGGGGAGGCTTTGTTACCCCTCTCTTACAGAGCCCCCTTCATACTATGGGAGATGGTATAGCTCAGGCTGCGAAGCCCCACACAGTCTGGCCTCTTCATTATGGCTGTCCCAGCCTGCATGGGTGACAAGGGTTTAAAGAGGCTTGGGAGGGTGACCCCACATCGTATTTTGTGAAGGACTGCAACATCTTCAAAGGAAACAGAAAGATTCTCCTCCTGTACCCTGCTCTCTCTCCCCATTGTTCAGCTCAAATACATGCTGCCCTCAGACAACCCAGTTATAGGCTAGCTCTGCATGCCTTCCAGGTCACACACAACCCTCCTCTCTGCACTGTGCTGGTTGCATGGAATGATTTCCCTCAGCCATTACATGTATATATACATGGTTGATAAGGGCATTATTTATTTATTTCTTTTTTAGATTGTATTTATGCTTGTTTTTTCTGCAGTGCAGCTGCTGTACTTAAAGAGAATCTGTACTGTGAAAATCTTACATAAATAAACGTACCAGCCTGTTTGTTGGTTTCTCCTAGCCCCCTCTGTGACATTTTTGCCGCTCCCCGCTGCTTTCCTGGTGATAAAAATCACTGTTTTATACATTGTTTTTGTAAACAATAAAGATGGCTGCCAAACAGGAAATACATCATCAGAGCAGGTGCCTGTTTGCAGAGGGTCCTCAAATGTGACTTGATTGCTGGAATGTTACTCCCATGTGTTGCCTTAGCTGCTTGTCTGAGCTGTGCACTGATCATTCTGCACTCACAGCTGTTTGAAATGTCTCAGCTCCACAAGCCTTGCAGAGACACTGGCTGTGAGCGGAGATATTGCCTGTGACTCATACACACACAGGAGAGCCTGCAAGGGGCGTACATAACTTCTCCCTATCACAGCAGAGACAGTTCATTCCTTTTTGGCTTGACAAGGCTTGACAAAGAAAAGAAGATTACATATATCACAGAGACAGTGCAACTAGAAAAGGCTGCAGTAATCCAGACCACATTAGAACAGGTATAGGAACTTATAGGATAGAAGAAATAAGGCTGAAAATTTTGTTACAGAGTCTCTTTAAAATTATATTCCACTTTGTTAAACTTTTTCTCTTAACATGAGGGAGAAATACATCAATTTATTTGCAACTTAATGCTATTCAAAATTACATTTGAAGCTGTGAATTTCCTTAACAGACCTTAAAGAGACCCAGAGACGATCTAACTACCAGTTTTAGACATACCTGGGGCCTCCTCCAGCCCCATCAGCCTGGATCGCTCCCATGCCGCCATCCTTCGCTGCCTCTGTCTGCCTGTTACCGGGTCCCGTATTTTTGACCAGTCGAGCCAGTCAACGCAAGCGCAGTGCGCTCCCTCCATACTGTGCAGGCACAAGCGTAAAGAGCCGGAGGGAGCCCCTGTGCATGCGGAAGACTGGTCGCGGAAGTGACGGGACCTGGTACTAGCGATAGAGGCAGCAGAGGACGGCGGCATGCTAGCGATCCAGGGTGATGGGGCTGGAGGAGGCCCCAGGTATGTATGAAATATTTTTCTATTTTTTAATAAGCTTCGTCTCTGGTTCCCTATAACCTCAAATTGCATCAATTTTTTAGTCTGAAATCTGTACTTTGTGCTGTACCCTTTTTCAGTACAGACAGTCCAGGTACAACCCCCTCCCTTCAGTAGTAACTCGTTTTATAGACCAGGAACAATTGTTGTTTGTATTCTATACCTGCATAAACTGAGTTCTTGGCAGGAAGCTCCAAAACTCACAATCTTGACAAACGTTGTCCTGGTGTCTGTGCAGCAGATGAGTGTTTGAATTCAAATATGCCAAGTTACCAATTTGACATAATATGTGGCATTAGTCTTAGCAATATGTAAAACTGAATGAAGGTTGTGTTTTTTTTACTTTTCTCAAGCAAGGTAGAATTTAACTTTAACATTTACTTTGAAAACAAGTCAAAGTAAAGTTTTAAGTTGCATACACTTACTATTCAAAGTGTCAGTGAAAGGGCAAGATTTAATTAAATCCTTCCACAGGCAACAGATATTGAGCAGCATGGTCAATAGCAAATATCTGAAGTTTGACATATTTGTCCTGCACTGTGGTATATTGTCATATTTAACATATTGGAAATAGTGATTTACCTAAAGATAAATGTTGGGAAAACCCTGAAGCTAGAAGCAGCTATTTCCGTTTGACGGACATGGCTTTGCATCTATAGATTTTGCCTTTAAGCTGTAAAGTCAAACTATTGCAAAGATCAGAAATCCTGCAATAGGAGATTTTGGTTAATTACATTCTGCTGGGCTTTGTTCATACTAATTACTTTGGTTGTTTCTTGTTAACTACTGAAACAATTAGAGCCATTCCAGTAAATGGTACTTTTATACTTTTCTTTGCAAATAATGGAACAATAGTCTTGTAAGAAGCAAATGTTCTTATTATACACACTGTTAATTTTCTGATGCAATCAACAAGGTTAGAGCATTACTTTCCTGCTGGCAGTGCCTATATCTTTCAGGACATCATCCTGCTTATACAATCCTAGTATTGAAGAAAGCAAATGCTGCAATCCTAAATGTCCATTTAAACTCGTTTGTTAAATTATCAGTCCAGCATAAAGATAAAGATACTGCTTGAGTACCCATATATACTCCCTTTTCTATCCTTGACTAAGTGGTGGTTGCAGTGGTGGTGTAGCAGCAATAGAGGACGTAGAGCTTGCAACCACACCCTGAAGTCCCTGAACCCAAGGGCCTGCCTTGGACCCTCGTTTTTATGTTCATTGGCACCAATGTAGTAATGATAATATGAGTGAAAACACACTATCTCCGCCTAAGAAGAGAGAGCTGAGACTAGCAAATTCAAATCCCTGAATAATTAACGTAGTCACAGGTTAAATGAATCATCTACTGTACGCTTTGATTAGTTAATCCCAACTTCAGCCTCTCGGGTGGGGAAAAGTAGAATGATTCTTCTTGCATATGCTATTTTTAGAAATTTTCAGTGAACAAGAAAAAGTGGTACACACAGGTATGTATTCTAAATATCTATGCTGGTCATATAGTTGTTTTGGTGTACTTCTCAAATAGTATAAAGGTGCCCATTAATGATACAATTGCCCAGATGATCGATCATCCAATTTGATCGTTATGATGAATTGGAAACAATCTTTAGGGCCCACTAACAAAAGAAAAAATGCTTAGAAATTTGATCAGATACAAATCGATCCAAAGAAACACAGGGCCTTCTCCAGGCACAGCACAGGGTCCTTTTCCGGCACAGCATTTACAGGCAGGGGCAAAACTAGATTTAATAGGCCCCCCCTGTAAAAATGATAGCATGGAGCCCCTTGGTCCCCGAAACCCATGCGGGTCACATGATTGTGAGACGGCAAATGGCAACAGGGAGTGTTCTGCTGTTAAGTAGAGTCTGGAAGCAGGAAAAAATGACACACTCTCTTGCACACGGTTTTTGTGAGTGAACAGGAAGGCTTTTTGATAATCAGAAGCACATGCGGTTGGGGAGAGGGAGGAGGAGGGGCCCCTAAATCCTCTGGGCACCCCTGCAATGGTGGGGGTCGCAGGGGTGATTGTTACACCCATGTTTACAGGCCTGTGTCTGGAGCGCCACAATAAGTAAGAGAGTACTGCTGAGCTCTCCATTACTAAGCCCCATCTCCCCCAGCATGTCCTATTTAACTCACAGGGATGGAATCAGCCAGTCCAGTCTCTTGTCAGACACCCCCGGCCATCCCGCCTCCCTCCTATACGATTGGTCAGCAGCTGGGAGTAAGTTGTGACAGATGCATATGTCCCAACATTGCCCCACCCACCACTCATTTGCCCTTCCTCCTTTCTACTGGTCCCTCCATCTCTGACTGCAGGAGGCAGGGCAGGCAAGCATTTTGATGCCCACTGATGCTGCTCCAGGAAGAAGAAAGTTACTCACCCTATACTGTACTCACATGCACCCACAGAAAACCATAGGACAACATATACACCATGATCACCCACATGCACCCTGAACAACCACATACACCCTGATCACTCCACATGCAAACTGACTCACACATGACACCCACATGCACCCACAGTACTCTACATGCACCCTGAGCAGCCCACATGCATCCATATGCACCCTGAGCAACTCGCATGCACCCTAAGCAACCCACATGCTTCCACATACACCCTGAACAGACCAAATGTACCTATATGCACCTTGAGCAACCCAAATGAACCCTGAGCAATGCACATGCACCCATACAGGTAAAGCTTGAAAATTTAAAATATCATGCAAAAGTCAGAAATTCAACTTAAAAGGTGAAACTAATAAATGAAATAGACTCATTACATGCAAAGGAAGATATTTCAAGCCTTTATTTGTTATAATTTTGATGATTTTGGCTTACAGCTTATGAGAACCCAAAAATCAAGATCTCAGAACACTAGAGTATTGTGAAAAGGTTCAGTATTCTAGTCTTAAAGTGTCAGACTCTAGCCAGCTAATTAATCCAAAAACACCTGCAAAGGGTTCCTGAGCCTTTAAGTGCTCTTTCAGTCTGGTTGAGAATTACTGACATAAATAAACTTTTGCAGGATATTCTATTTTTTGCGTCTCACCTTTTTTGAATAACTGGAACTTTCCTTTGGGAACAGACTGCTAATCTTCTCATCTTTCCTGATCTGGTTTTAAATCTGTGGAACAGCCACGGTGTCAAGTGCAGGCAAAAATAAACCTGAAAATATACCCTAATTAATACACTTGGGAAAAGGGACAATGCGCATATAATTAAAATATTCAAAGAATGATAATTTGGTTACATTTCCCTTGATATTTTTCTTAAAAAAATAGCGATTTGGGGTGCATGTAATTCTTGAAATCAAACAGAATATTACTTCTAGATAAAAAAAAATAAACTTATTAAAGGAAGAACAAAAGGTCCACTGAGCAAGAAATAGCCAATATTCATTAAAACCATAATACCAGTTTAAACAAAACTAGTACCATCTGTTCCACTCTGAAATTACACTTGCAAAAACAAAGTAAATCACTCCAGCACCATTAGCAAGTGAAACTGAAGGTTTGCTGTCTGAATAACGTACAGTGTGTGTATGAAAGGCTACATCTGTGCTATCTGTCTTCTCTCTTGCATACAGAACGTAAATGCAAGACTAGACGATTGTGAATCCAAGGACAGAAACTAACAATGAATCTTGTCTAATGAAAGTATCACACTTCAAGTACATGAATCAAAATCTTCTTGTGTGCTAATAAGTATGCAGACGGAAATGACCTTCACTTACCTACTTGGTCTCTTGACACCACGTCATTTTTTTGATGTATATGAACAACAAAGTTGTTGACTTTTATACCTATATAGGCAATAGTTACATTAATATCGTTGCTAAACCTTAAAGAGAACCGGAGGCGTAAATATTTTTTGCAAAAGCAAACGCTTTATACTGTATGTAAAATTTGACTTATTGTCCATAAAACACTGAAGCCACTCGCCGGGATCCTCCTGCACATCGGGGCCATGTTTCTCTTTTGGGATGTGTGGAGTGTGGCCACGCTGCATTCACGTGAGCAAGGCTGCACCTATGCAGTAGCACGGAGCCACTTGGGCATGAGTGACCATAGCTTACTGCGCAAGCCGTAAGCCATGCTTACTAGGGGCAGCCCTAGTTGCGCTGTTGAATTACGGCCACACTCGTGCATGAGGAGAAGCAAGGCCCAATGTGATTACCAACAAGCCCTGTCAGTAATCTTCAGGGGTTCCTCACTCAGTGAAGGGGGACCGGAGAACAATGTGGGAAGCCTCTATAGGATCCAGAAGCTGCCCTCTTAGGTAAGTATCCACTATTTATACTTTTTTTTGCCTTGGATAAGTTAAAGGGAAACTAAACTGAGAAGGATATGGATTTTTCCTTTTCAAATAATGCCAGTTGCCTGACTCTCCTGCTGATCCCGTGTTTCTAATACTTTCATTCACAGCCCCTGAACAAGCATGCAGATAAGGTGCTCTGACTGAAGTCAGACTGGATTAGCTGCATGCTTGTTTCAGGTGTGTGATTCAGCCACTACTGCAGCCAAAGAGATCAGCAGGACTGACAAGCAACTGGTATTGTTTAAAAGGAAACATCCATATCCCTCTCAGTTTAGGTTCCCTTTAAGGTGTAACTCTTCTGTCTATCTACACAAGTCATTCTACTTATATAGTATCACCCTACAGGAAGCTATAGTTTACTGAAAATGTTTAAAAAGTCATACCATGCTGGCTTGGAACCATGGTAACACCACATTGCTTGGTGTGCTGGTCTGTTTATGTCATTGATTCACTACTTTCATAGGAGTCTGTGGAAATAGGAAAAAAAATTCAGACATTGGCCTCAATTCATCATTGTCTTTGAGATAACTTTTTCCAGTTTGTTAAATTACCGAATTCGAAGTTTATCGATTTCTAGTTGTATTCATCAAGGTTTTT